>NC_081143.1:24115280-24315385 GCF_958295425.1 Solea solea
AGGTGACGAGCTCTGGTGTCCTGCTGCTCGACCAGTACACAGAACGAATACAGGTAATATTAATAGGATTACAGTGTAGATTCAGTCTGTGGATTGTATAATATCAACACTTTGATATTATCGTGTGTGTGTGTGTGTGTGTGTGTGTGTAGGTATTGAGGAACATGGTGCACTGCGCAGACCTGAGCAACCCCACCAAGCAGCTGCCGTTGTACAGACAGTGGACGGAGAGGATCATGGAGGAGTTTTTCCGCCAGGGCGACAAAGAGCGCGAGAGAGGGATGGAGATTAGCGCCATGTGTGACAAACACACCGCATCTGTGGAGAAGAGCCAGGTGACCTTTGATCTCATCATAGATCACTCAGCATTGTTAGCAGAGTTAATCCAGATCAGCTAAACTGGAAACTGTTTGCACATTTTGTGGACGTTTGAACAGGACAGACTTTCAGTGAATTACGGGGCCGTCACCGGTCACAGCGTTTGTTTTTGCAAACAGTCATTTCTGGTGCTTCAGCTGTGTAATGCAATGTTGTGTAATGTGGTGTCAAGCAGCAAAGTTCATTGTGATGGTTAGAGAAGATGAGGGAGGATTTAACCAGGATGTTTCCTAGAAACAAACTGCAGCGTGCCTCCAAGTAACACTTTCGGTGAGTGTTGTCTGAAAAGCACTAAATACTTCATTAAGGGATCATCAACAGTTTTACTAATGCAAATTGTATAATTCTTTGACAAAAAAAACCCAAACAAATTTACCAGTCTGTACTCATTAGATTGCAGGAAATGGTTAATGTTAAAACTTTCAGTTACTATTTTAATTAAAAATAGGTTAACTTTAAATCAAAGGTTATGGCATAAATGAGTGTTTTAAGCTTCAACCACTGCCATGGTTACCTCCTCTAGAGTACATCGATCGATCAGAAGAGAATGATCCACTGAGCAAAAATAATGTTGAGATGATGTCAGAGGTCAGGGGAGAATTAACATACTTTACAGAAACTCAAATAACCATCACTGAACACACAGCATGTCTTACTTTGGAGCAGATTGTCGTCTGCCACTTTACTAGGTACACATAATACCAATTAAATACAAGGGTTAAATTCCCTGACCAGCACAGATAGTAACCCAACCTCACTTACAAATCAATAAATCCAGTCTGGTAGACTCTATCTTTAGCACCACCTCGTGCCTCTGAGGGTATTCATTTATACTGTAATTCCTCTTTTTTTCTAGGTGGGTTTTATCGACTACATTGTCCACCCTTTGTGGGAGACATGGGCTGACCTGGTACACCCGGACGCCCAGGAGCTGCTGGACACGCTGGAGGAGAACAGGGAGTGGTACCTGAACACCATGCCCCAGTCTCCCTCGCCTCCGCCGGACAGACACCTGCAGCATGACCGCTTCCAGTTCGAGATCACCCTGGAGGATCTGGAGCACAACAATCACAACCACATGGAAGGCGGCGACGAACAGAATGCCATGTGTGATGGCGGCGACGCAGACGGTGTGCAGGAGGAGGACGAGGAAGAGGAGGAGGAGCAGCCAGACGTCGGGGAAGAGAACCACATAGAGAAGGAAGAGGATGAGGAGAATCACAACGGCAACGAGAACGGAGTCCAGGATGGAGAGGAGGAGGAGGAGGAGGAGGAGGGAGAAGAGACTAGAGAAAGAGAGACGGAGGAGGAGGAGGAGGAGGTGCAGGAGGACACAGCATGTGAGGAACATGATGAGCAAGAAGAAGCAGGAGAAGGAGAGCAAAGAGATGATGTGGAAGAAGAAGACCAAGAAAACAAGGATCCAGTGGAGGATGGAGAAACTAAAGAGGAGGAGGATGATCAGGAAGTGCAAGAGGAAGTGGAGGAGGAGGAGGAGGAAGAAGGTGGAGATAATGAGGAAGCAAAGGAAGCTGGAGAAGAAAGTGAGGAAAATGTAGAAAGGGAAGAGGTAGAAGGGGAAATGGATGAAGAAGAAGAAGGTGAGGGGGAAGAGGAAACTGAAATGAATGAGGATATAGAGGGTGAGGGGGAGGACAGTGGTGGACAAGAGGAGGGTGAGAATGAGGAGAAAGCAGAGGAAGAGGAGTCAGAAATGGTGGAGGGAGAGGAGGGAGAAGAGGGAGAGACAGAGGAGAACGTAGAGGACGTAAGGGAGGAAGAAGCAGAGGAGGAAGAAGAGGAGGAAGAAAATTAGTTGGACGTAAACTCACAAAATAACAGGGTCAGTGAGGAGAGAAAGAAAATCCAGAGAGGCTTCCGCAGTTTGCAGGACGACTGACGAGGACGAGGCTCTGCTTGCTTTATCATATGACAACGAACGTCATATGAACGTCAGACTTGACAGCAGAGACACGGAAATAAACAAACCTCTCCAGAGCAAACGCCTTCCCGGGAACAAGCAGGTCGGTACAGTGTCTTGATGAGTTGGTAGTGACAGACAGACGAGTCTTCATTGCCAAATATCTGTACATCCATCACTGCCACACAGGATGAACTGGTGATTAGGGTCAAACATGGGGGGAGGGGACACTTTTGTCAACTTTTGTAGCTCCTGAAAAAAAAAAATAAATAAATAAATACATGCAGAAAATGGCATGTGTTCCCTGATCTCATGGATTCTTATCCATCGTCTCTGTAACACCACAAACACACACACACACACACACACACACAGACCATTCAAATAAAAACAACACTGTTTTAAGAATGTCAACCTTCTGTTTGTCAGAAAAAAGAGAAAAAACAACAATAATAATGCCGAACAGTCTGGAAATTGGAGTCTGTCATGTTGTATTTACTACAAAAAACGTTTGTACATGTGAGCAGGATGCGGAGTCCAGCACTCCTCACATCCTAATGCTGGATTTGTGAAACCATCTCTGGAGCATACAGTACATGGACCATTGGAAACATTCGCAGTCCAGCTCAGGAAAGGCTGACTTATTGTACGTGTCGATGTCAGTTCATGTTACAAAAACAAAACAGATTTAAAAAAGAAGGAAAAAAAAAACAGTATTCATCCTGTCACGACATGTTTACCTCTCCCAGACCGTGGCTTATACTTTCATTTTTTGGGTGAATCGTGCCAAAATGTCCCACGACCAGCACTGAGCAATGCAGCCTCTTTCCTCCAAGTGGAGGGTGGCGACTCGTCCATGAAGCAATGAACTGTGGGACCAGGATAACTAACAGGTGTGATGGTCTTCCACAAATCCTTTTTTATTTATTATTTTGTTATGTTTTTGTTTTTGTAAAAAAAAAAAAAAAATTGTCTTTGGCACTTTAACACCCCCTGTTACATATATGTACATAAAAAAACAAAAAACATGTATTTTAACCTGCTGATGTCATATAATAAATATGATCAATGAAGTTGATGGACTGGTGTTTTCAGTGCGTTACAGCTGGTGTATAGGCAGCATTAATAGTAGTCATAACTAGACATCAGTGGAGTAACATTTGGGTGGATTGAACCTTTAAAACTTAAAGAGAGAGACTGACTTGCAGCTGGTTGCACAAACCCCTCCCCCTTCCCTAATGCCCCTCCCCCTTCCAAACCAATTTTTAATTGTAAAAAAACAGTGAAAAACAGAGAAAGCAATGTGTTTCAAAGCTGTCCTATTTCAAAAACAGTTGATGATGCAGATTAAATTTTTGGGTTGGGGCTCCTACATTTAAATTTGTAAAAATGGGTGTGAATTGACCGAGAAATGACAGTTTTAAAATCACCTGAGTTTTAACATAGGATTCAATGGGAGGTTTGGCCAGAACTCTCTGCGCTTTTAGGGGATTTTAATAAAAACTGCAAGTCATATGAAAGTGAAAGCAGCACACAGGGTTAGTTGTTTCAAGCACGTCTCTACGTTAAATTATGAGGTCACTGTGAGGCTCCAAAGTGGGCTCGGTTGAACCACGTTTCCAGGGGTGATTCAAAAATTCAAAAATCCCAGGTAAAGCATCTTAATTTAGTGTGAAAGAGGCTTTTGAAACACTTAGTTGGCAGTTTATTATGTACAATTGACTCAATGGTTTAGAGAATGTAGGTTTTTTCTTACTGCATTAGACTCAGGTCTAAATGGCATCATCACATGTTGAAAAAGCATTTGAAAGTATACACAGATACTGGTAAATCCTTAAGGCAAAAGAAAAAATAATTTTTACTTAAAATGACGACCTTTTGGATTTCAGGCCTTCGTGATCAGGAACACTGCGATATTAACTGGTTCTCATTAATACTGCAGGTCTCTCCGACTTGACACGTGCTGGCAATCACAACAATTAACCCTCCACCTGTTGGGAGGGAGCAATCAATCATGGCTAATTTGACTGTTAAACATGAATAGAAACAAAAACACAAAAAGGATCTTTTAACTGTACAACTATGCATCAAAACAAGAAATGGCAAAAGCCACATTGCGAGATGTGAGTGGATTCTGACCAGATTCTGTAGATTGAATGCAATTATGAACAATTTTCAGCAAAGAAGGCATCAAAAATCTGTTCTTACTGAAGCATTACAGAAAATCAGGGTTTGAGCTTCTAAAACATAAAGCCACAACCTAGTGGTTTTCAAAAGGGGCCAAGACAGTTTGGTCGTTTCATATTAACCTGTCCGTCAACCAACACCATCTCAAAAGGAATTTAACACCTAAAAAAATATCCCTCCCTAACTTGAAACACATGGACTGAACACTGATTATGAGTGTTTTTTTTTCTCTTTTTGATGCATTGTTCTAGAGTTAAAAAAGTATTTATGACACGTGTGTGTGTGCACATCTATTAGAAATACATTTTTGTATACTGTGTTTCCTGATGTTATGTATGATTGACTGCTCCCTCCCCACAGGTGGAGGCTAATTGTTGTGATTGCCAGCACGTGTCAAGTAGGAGTGACACAACGTTTCTGAACTTGAAGGAAAGACTGAAGGCTGAAACGTCAAATCTATGCAAAATGTGTGGTTCTTAGTCATGAGCAGCTCACAAAAGCATCACCACGGCGCGTGAACTCTTTTCACTACACAATACCTTTTTTTTGGGGGGGAAGAAAAGACAGAACTTAATAAATACGTATTGAAGATAAACAAAGATGTTTCCAGTTTCACATGCAGATGTAACCAGCGACAAACACATATCTGTACGATAAATATACCATTTTATCAACAGGCAGCAATTTGCAAAAGAACAACAGCGGACTTATGCCGCTTTTCCACTACATGGTTCCGCCTCGCCTCGGCATGACACGGTTATTTTGCTTTTCCATTAGCGAAAGTACCTGCTACGACCATGTAAGACAAGTGTAGAATACTGAATATCTGAATCAGGGGTTCAATAAACACACCTGAGCTTTAACTGTATTAAAATCTAGGTTCTTAGGTGTCAGGTGCATAGTTTTTCTTGTTTTTTGTTGTTGTTGTTTTTTAATCCAGTGTGAGATTTTATTCAGTGGAAAGACTTCCAGTCTGGGAAGTTGTCAATCTCTCCGGTCTCAAGCAGCTGTTGGTCTCCATGAGTCAGTGTCAGCTTGTAGCGTAGACGCACCTTACACTAAAGAAGAAGAAGAAGAAGAAAAAGCATTGATGTTACAGAAACTGTAGAAACAGATTAAGATGTAAAGGCTATTACAAAACAAATACAACGTTTCAAGTTAAAGCTTTTAAGTTTTACAAAAAGTGTTCTATAGTGATGTATGCAGAACAGTTTGAAACAGCTGCATGGTTTGCTGCCACCATGTTGGCCGTGAAGCTAGAAAAAAAATCCTAATTATGAACTAATTCAATTCTAACACTGCTTATTTGGTGATTTTTGTTGTTGATTATGTTTGCTTCGGTTTGGTCTTTGTCAACAGTAGAGATGTAACATTATTTGTATGCAGTTTCCTTCATCTGAAAACGGGTTCTGACCAGGTTTGACGAGCTGGAGCAGACTAGAAGCACTTATTTCGTCAAACTACTGTACGACCAGGTGTTTTTGTGCAGGTTTGAATGTGACAGAGAGTTGTAAATATTTTAAGAATAGGACTTTATGCACTACAATGTCAAACTCACCCTCTGAGGATTGGCCAGTAGGACGACCTGGGAGATGGCAGGTGGAGGCAGGAGAGGGTTGTACGGAGGTAGATGTGTCCCTGAGGCAGGCTGAAGTCTCACCGACATGGTCTGCAATATACAAATTATAGTGAAAATGAGCATTTTTCACATCAGATATTTGGACAAATCCCAGCACAAGACGCAAATAAGCAAACCTTTATTCTGTTTTTTACTGTGTGCGTCAGTCTCAACAGAATAAGTATTTTTTTTTTTTTAACCATTTAAAACATGCGTTTTCTTCATATTATTTTGAAAGCAGACAGACGGTGACTGCTATTTGTTACCTTAGGAACGGCAGCTTGAAATGTGAGGTCTTTCACATCAACGGCAGAGGTGTTTACTGTGGATATGACGACCACGGCAACGTCTGGACGACCCGGCGGGGAGTCTTTGGCGAAATGGAGAGAGACGTGGACGCCACCCTGATCGTATAACGTGATGGGCTCCAGGTGACCTGACCACACACAAGACAATGACAATGACTTTTAGAGAAAATGTGAAATTGTGTATATACATCATTAAAATATTAGGATGACATTTGTGCCATAAAAAAAACAGCTGTTTTCTCCACGTAAAGTTAACTTAAACATACTGGATCTGATGGAGTCCACAGGAACAAAGACGTGTCTCAGGGATTGCAGTGCAGATGCAGATGTGTTCTCCACTGACACTGCGTTCATTCCGCTGGTGAACTGATGAATTTGAGGGAACGACCTGACAGGACAAGATAAGCTATAAAGGTCAGAGGTCAGAGGACAGCAAAACACAGACTTTAAAATATAAGCAAAATACCATTTTGCGAATTTGTTACACTACATTTTTAAGTTAGTCTACAGTTAAATTAGTATTTTAGATATCTAACAAATTAAATAAAATATTAATGTAGGTATTTACTCCAATAACACATCACTTTTACATTATTGTCATGTCATAGCCTTTGTATTGAATGTCCTGTATTTCTGTTGTACTGTTGTTGTCCTCAGGGGGTCTACAGTAAAAAACATGACCATCCTCTGTGAAGAAAAAAGCAAGTGGACCAACTGACGAGACACAGACGAGAGCAAGCGATCAGTAAACTGCAGACCAGAGTGTCTGTAAGACATTCCAGCGTCATGATGCACATCCTCATGTGACACAGATTTGTTCAGCTCTATTAGCTGCATTAAGACAACCCTGTTCAGCCTTGACATGAACCACAAACCAGGAAACTTAAGACCACTGTTCTTGTGGAGGATACATGAAGCACAGAGCGCCTCAGTAAATGATAGCATTGATACTGTGCTTAAATGTTGGTGTAAAAAACACCAAGAATATATGTGTCTACCATAACTTATCAAAATGTTATTTTTGTTGGCCTGGGAGACATCAGGAAATCTCTGCTTCATCCTTACCCAGTAACAGTCCCGTTTGATATGACGCCGTTTCCTCCACATCCTCGAGCTCGCAGCAGGCCCCTCCCCTCGTTCTGCTCATCATTCTTGTTCTCAAAGTCTTCATTAAACTGACAAGAGAAGATAAATCTGCGTAAAACACACACCTATAAAATAAAAAAAAACTACTTATTTCTAGAACTAGTAGATTCAGGCCACACCTGCATTAGCTCCTCGTAGTACGACTTTGTCGTCTCTCGAGTCTGATTGGACACTTTGTTATCTGAGAAGAAACAACGGAGAGGTGAAACATCTCCAGTTTCCTGAAGATACAATGACCTGGATTGACTGAGAACCTTCACATACAATACACGACGTAATGAAACATTATTCATCAGTGTCCCCTACAGTATAAACCTACTGAGTAGGAATGGAGGGCTACCTAATTTAGTGGGATTTTTTGCGGGTACTAAGTGGATGGCGTTCTCCAGGTGAAAGGAGGGATGCAGTGAAGGCGATTCAAAGGGCGGTGGTGAATCTGCTTTTCTGTGAGACTTAGGAGAGTCCAGTGCCGACAGGTCGATGAGATGGTAGCTCTTAATCTCTCTGGGACTCGTGGGAGCTGCAGGAACAAGAAGAAGCACAAGCAGAATTGAGGTTTAAACAAACACTAGGTCATGAAGGTGTTTCACACAGGGACTACGAAAAAAACAAAAAAACACCTACTACTGCTGTTTTTACTCTTCGCTTCCTCTTCACATTTACTTCTTTCTCTTCCACCGTTGCACTCTTTTCTCCCTAGGCCGTCTTTGTAGGCATTCACTGTGAGCGTCAGCTCGTCGTTAGCTGCCAGGATCTGTGCCAGAGCGGCGTCGTCCTCCATCGTGTCGCTGGCCAGACGGAACAGACTGGGCCTCAACCGGTCACAGCGCTCGTACAGAGTCTGCAGCGAGGACAGGGATGAAAAGAGGGCACAGTTTTGGGTTTAACACTAGTGGTCATCCACCATGATGTCATTTTGAAGCCTTAAAACTGAAATTTTTACCATATTTTAACAGCTTCGGAGTCATTTTACCTCCCACTTCTAAAGATGTGTTTGTGTTTAAACTTAACCCAGTTTAAACGACACTTGAATGCAGCAATCCCCAAAAATGTGTCAAAACTATTTTCTGAATAAACTTGATATTGAAAGGAAACGAAATGTGCCTTACACCATTAAAAGTGCTCAGATAAGGGTTGTTTTTTGGGCTTGATTCAGGTTTGGCCTGGAAAGTCTGAAAACATGTCGTCCAGGCCACTAAATGTGGTTATTATGGTCTACAGTTTAGCTGTTTGGAGTTTCCTCTGAAGTTGAACTTGTGGACGGCCAGTTTTTTTGTATCGTGTTGAACCAACCTTCATGTCATCACTCGGCGGTAGCGAGGTTCCAGTGACGGTGTGCCGGTTCAGGAGCTCTCTAAGCTGCATGGAACAACTCTTCACCTCTTCTAGGGTGGATTCACGCTTCAGTGCTTTCTCTGCCTTTTCCTGCTCCTAACACACACACACACACACACACATGAACACAAAACTGTAACCAGCACATATCAGTATTAATGCAAAGACGTCCATCAGTAGTTTTAAAAGTATTCCTCACCTCCTTGATGGTGCTTTTAATGAGTCTGTTTGCAGTTTCCAGGTCTTCAGCACGGCCACTCTTTAGAAGTCTGGCTAAGAGCTGATGACACACACACACACACATACGCACGCATTAGCAGAATGAAACTCAGAAGTTAAAAATTCCTGTATGAAGTCAGAATTCGGTAAAGCTGCTTTCTCCTTCTATGCACCTGGACATGGACATGGAATGAGCTGCAAAACATAATTTCACTATAGTCACTGCCTTCTTTAAACACATTTAAAGGCATTTTATGGACCGTCATGAAAGAAACATGATGTTGTCTTACATAACCTGTTTGAGGGGTTTCGGCTTAAGGCTCTTGTTACTATGGCCTGCACTTTATTTTATTATATCTGTGAGAGAAAACTCTAATCTTCAGTCAACTTGGAGTTTAATTACTCACATATTCTTAGAACCAGACCTGGTGTACAGTATCAACAGCCATAACCTACAATAAGACACAAACTAGGCGCCTAGGCATCTGGACCAGATACATTATTACTACTTTTTAGCTTTCAAACTCTGTCATGAGTTTTATATCTGAAATGATCTCGTCTCTGTAACTATTTGTTCTATCTATGCTGCTATCTTGAGATCTTGAGTCTCAATGGGACACTTCCTGGCTAAATAAAGGATAAATAAATTAAACACCAATTCACTCACTGTGGCTTTGTCCTCCTGGTCAAAAACAGACTCTGTGGTTCTCTGTGGAGGTGGAGCGATGATAAGTGTGTCTGGCAGTTTGGGATCTTCCTTCACAATCCCTGTAGTAATCACAGGTTTTAATAGTGAGAACGAAAATGTATCTGTGTGAAATCTTTAAATGTATGTAGACGTATGAATATGTTAACTGACCTTGTTTCTTCAGCATGCCGTACGCTTCCTGAATCTTGGGCTCGTCCTTCAGCCACAGCGTCCAGCCGTAGAGAACCTCTGTCAATCTGTCCTTCACCTTCTGAGGAGTCCACGCTCCAAAGTACTGCCCAGAGAAAATCATCCAGGTCAGGTTTTACAATCACACTGTAGCTTTTATGTCGTTAAAATACAAACAATTTTCATTTGTAATGTAAGTAAAGAAATATTATTATTATTACTATTATGTTTCTATACGCCTGAAATATTCTTGTTTTCAAAATAAGATATTAAGACAGTATTGACCATCTCCTTCTTTCTTTTTTTTTAACCTTCTAACATTCAGTTCCTCTTTTTTTTACATTTTATTACAAAACTATAATGGCTAATCATTTTTATAGGATATAGTTCTATCCTCCTACTCTACAGAAGACATTCAATCTCTCTAGAGCTTGAACGTTGTTTATTTATCAGCAAATGTACTTTAGCTCAACACGACCGTACAGCTCCTTCCTCATGTGTGATTGTGGATTTCTTCCACACACATCATGGATATGCGCTCTAAAAACTAAACTAAATTGGTATTATTATTTCAACATAGGTGTATTAATTGTATTGTGTGTTGTATTTGGGCTGTAACTAATAAATATTAAAAATCAAAGTTACATTTTAATCTACTGTATATTATTGATGATGTAATTGTGAGTTTTTGAAAACAATGATCGACATTTTAAGGACCAAACATTTAACTGAATAAAATAATAATATAATAATGAAAATAACTAGTACCGCGCGCGGTTCTGAACGGGTTCGAGCCGACCCACGCGGGTCGCCGTGTGCCACGGCTCCCCGCGTGCCTCGCGCTCTCACCCGTTCATTCACCGCGCGCGGTACTAGTTATTTTCAGTACTAGTTATTTTCAGTACTAGTTATTTTCAGCGGCGTCCCTGCGCATGTCGTTCCAAATTTCGAGGGGGATCGGGCAACGTATGGCAAAGTTATAGGGCACTTCCTGTTTAAAATGGCCAACTTCCTGTTCGGTCAAATGCGCGTCCGTAAACGTGTTCAGGGAACTTCCCTTGTCTTACATATCAAGTTTTGTTCAGATCGGACAATCTTAGAGTTTGCTTCCTGTTTCGGGCATTCCACTTCCTGTTGGGAGGTCATCTTTTGCAGACATGCTCAGGACAGGTCCCTGGTGTCACATATAAGGTTTCGTGCAAATCGGACCACGTACGGCAAAGTTAGAGGGCACTTCCTGTTTAAAATGGCCAACTTCCTGTTCGTCTCTGGAAACATGTTCAGGGAAGGTCCCGTAACTCACATATCTAGTTTTGTGTCAATCGGACAATGTAAGACTTTACTTCCTGTTTCAGCCATTCCACTTCCTGTAGGGAGGTGACCTTTTAAGGACATGCTCAGGACAGGTCCCTGGTGTCACATATAAGGTTTTGTGCAAATCGGACAACGTACGGCAAAGTTAGAGGGCACTTCCTGTTTAAAATGGCCAACTTCCTGTTCGTCTCCGTAAACATGTTCAGGGAAGGTCCTGTAACTCACATATCTAGTTTTGTCTCAATCGGACAATGTAAGACTTTACTTCCTGTTTCAGGCGTTCCACTTCCTGTAGGGAGGTGACCTTTTAAGGACATGCTCAGGACAGGTCCCTGGTGTCACATATAAGATTTTGTGCAAATCGGACAACGTACGGCAAAGTTAGAGGGCACTTCCTGTTTAAAATGGCCAACTTCCTGTTCGTCTCCGTAAACGTGTTCAGGGAAGTTCCCTTGTCTTACATATCAAATTTTGTTCAGATTGGACAATGTAAGACTTTACTTCCTGTTTCGGGCGTTCCACTTCCTGTAGGGAGGTGACCTTTTACGGACATGCTCAGGACAGGTCCCTTAACTCACATATAAGGTTTTGTGCAGATCGGACAACGTACGGCAAAGTTAGAGGGCACTTCCTGTTTAAAATGGCCGACTTCCTGTTCGGTCAACGGCGTCTCCGTAAACATGTTCAGGGAAGGTCCGGTAACTCACATATCTAGTTTCGTGTCAATCGGACAATGTAAGACTTTACTTCCTGTTTCGGGCGTTCCACTTCCTGTAGGGAGGTGACCTTTTACGGACATGTTGAGGAAGGGTCTGGGGTCCCACATACTAAGTTTCAAGTGGATACAACAATCCCTGTTGGAGCAGCATCAAAAACTATAAATGTAATTCTGTCTGCTGTCACCAGGGGGCGCTGTATTTGAAAATGAATATTTTCATATAGACTTGTTCAGGACAGGACTGTCATCAATCCTTGCAAATTTGGTTCAGATCGGACCAGGATTGGCAAAGTTGTAACAGTTTCTTTTTTTAGAATTTTCTAGCACCACCAGGAGGCGCTGTTTTCAAAATGTACCGTTTCAGCAACATAGTCGTCTTCAGCAACTAACCATCTTCAACTATAGCAAGTTTGGTTGGGATCAGATCTTCCATCGCGAAGTTATAAGAGTTTCATTCTCTGTTGTGAAAAATTATTATTATCTCCAATTTTGGCGCCCCCTATCTCGTACGCCATACAATATTTTAAAAAGCTTTTGATAACTTTTGATGCTCAACTCGTCCACATTGATCTCACCAAGTTTGAAGGTGATCGCACAAAAGCTCTAGGAGGAGATAATTAAAATACCAGCTGTCATATTGTCTGCTGTCACCAGGGGGCGCTGTTTTCGAAATTGAATATTTTCATATAGACGTCTTTAGGGCCGGACTGTCATCAATCCTAGCAAGTTTGGTTCAGATCGGACCAGGATTCGCGAAGTTGTAGCAGTTTGATTTTTTGTCCCAAAAATCCGACTTTGCGTCGTTGCCATGGCAACACCGTTAAACGATTTGTCGTCATATTGATCACGCATCATCTACCATGTGTTTTGACTGTTGTCACCAATTTTGAGTGCGGTACGATTATCTGTGTAAAAGTTATTCATGTAATCGTAAAAAAACTTTTTTTTGGTGTATTTTCTTTCACCACAAGGAGGCGCTGTTTTCAAACTTCACCGTTTTTTCATAGACGTCTTCAGCCATGGCCCATCATCAATCATAGCAAGTTTGGTTCGGATCGGACCTTCCATCGCAAAGTTATAAGAGTTTTAATTTTCTGATGCGAAACATCAGAATCATCACGAACTTTGCCGCCCCCTATCTCGTGCGCCGTGCGACATTTGAAAAAACTTTTGATACCGTGAGCTCCTCAACTGGTCCACAGGGACCTCACCAAGTTTGAAGGTGATCGCACGAAAACTCTAGGAGGAGTTAGTTCAAATACCATTGCTGCGAATTCGCCAAAATCGCCAAAAAATCGCCAATCAACCCAAGATGGCGGATTTCCTGTTGGGTTTGGATCATGGTCATAATGTAATTTTTTCTTCATCCTGACCCACTACACATGTGTACCGAATTTCGTGCATGTGCGATATTTGTGTTGGTCATGGTGAATTTGGACAGGTGGCGCCGCACTTATTGGCCCCTCCCACATTCAATTTTCGACGCACATTCCCCGAACCTTTTTCAGACGTAAATTTACACCACGATTGATGCGGTCACAAAAATTGGTGAGTTTTGGGGTATGGGAAAGGCCTCAAAAAGGCGATTTACTTTAAGGAATAATAAGAATAATAATAATAATAATAATAATCCTTCCAGTTTCAATAGGTTTCTTGCAACCTTGTTGCTCGAACCCTAATAATATATAGTATGTCTTTTATATCCTATTTTGCTTATACAGCTGTCTCTGTCCAATTAACGTTTACCTTTGGTGTTAACACTTTGATGAGTTCATTCAGGAACCGAAACTTGGCGGCCTCGCAGTGGAACCTCTTTCCACAGTTGTTCATACACGCCTCGAGAACCTGGAAAGCACCAAATTAGCACAAACCCAATCATGAAACGTGGGGGGGGGGCTGGGGGGTCAAATATCACATGACTTGAGGCACATGAACCAGAGACTGCCTTTGTTGCACACTGAAGCAGCTTTCTTTAATGTCACAGCAGAGTCACACACCACACTAAAAAACACAGGATTAAATCTCTCATGTCACCACGTGATAAAGGCTGAGTGATCGGATCACATCTAAAACAAAGACACTGGTTCTGAGTGAACAATGCGAGGATAAATGCCGAGTAAGAGCCGTGACAAAGAGCGTTAAATACAAACATGTGTGTGCTGCATGTATGTCTGTAATAAACTAGGATGATTAGTGCTTATTGTGAAGGCAGCTGGCTTGAAAATGAAACATTTCAAATTTAAAAAAAGACAAGAAAACTAAATTTATACAACAGAGAAGAATAATAACAATAAGAACTGTGTCAGGCAGATCCTTGGTGTATTCCAAGGAGTGGCAGGGAGGAGTCTGATTACTTACAGTGAGTGCCTGCAGAGCCTCTTTCTCCTGTGGGGACTGGATTTTGTGAGCGAGAAGGCGAATGGCGACCTGTGGCCTGAAAGCAACAACTTTAACTTTAAAATGTGAACAGGCCAGTTCAAAAAAACTTACGGCTTGTCAAACGTAATTTGTACATTATTATAGATACATTATTTTCAATGGAGACACGTGAAATTATAGTCTTTGTTGACTCTGAAATAAGCTCTGAACAGTCATTTAGTTTTACTCTTTTTTATTTCCCACACGTGTATCAGACAGCAAAGTTGAGGTGAGGAGAAAGACAGCACCTGTGATATTGTCTTTGTTTTAATTGTGTTCCTTTGAGTCATTTATATCCATGAAGCAAGCTGCAGCCACTTCATTCATCTCAGTAGCTCCCAGGTGATGCCAGATGCGACAGAAGTGCAACCACCAACAACCAAGTGCCTTAGTTAATTAAAACTTCAGGTGACTTCCACGCATTTCTCTTTCTAATGAAAAAGCCGCTTACTATTCAGAAAATGTCTGCTTTAATCCTGGTATGCTACAGTGACAGCATGTCCAGCTAAAGTGACATATGACACTTTTCCACTACATGGTCCCAGACCCTGTCTGACACAGCGGCAGGGCTTGTGATGTGGCTCACTTCTCGCGATGGCAGGCTTTCAGCAGTGCTCTCGCTAAATACACCAGACTCCTCTGTTAAATATTGAGATTTTAGACAAGTGTTGAAAACTAACGCCCGTTTTCAGGATTCTTAAGTCTTTTTAACTGATCTACAGTCATCGGCATTGTTCGGTTTGATTCTTGTGTCGGACGTCACATTTTAGTATTGGCTTAGCTCGCTTGGAAACTCGCCAGAGCAGGTACTAAAAGAAGTACTATGTACCAGGTTCTATCGCTAATGGAAAAGCAACTAGAACGTGCCGTGCCGAGGTGAGTCAAGTCGTCCCGGGACCATGTAGTGGTTTACAGCTTTACAGCTTATACATGGATGCAAGCTGAAAATACAAAGTATTACATTTGTTCCGTTCCTTGCATTATTATAATATAAAAGTATGACTGAGCAGTTTCCCCCTCTCACTCTTACATGAAGATGGAAGTGAGAAGCTGTGGTCGCAACATGGATGTGAAGCAAAAGTCTTTCTCAAAATACCACAGTTGCGTTAACGTTACTTCCAGAAGTTAAACGGCCTGCAACGTCAACTTTAATTCATGTGTTAAAACCAGAGCAGGGTTGTCAAGCAGTAAATGCTCAAACGTGTCAGTAAAGTTAAGTATGTTGTTCTCACCCATCGAGCTCTTTGTTGACGAGCTGGTAGAAGCCCTGGATGCAGTCCCACCTGTCCACCTGGTTGTTTGGGTCTGTGGCCTGGTCTGGAACAAACATGAGGTCCAAAAATAATATATTCACACAATGGACAAACACAGTTAAATCACACATGTGCAAAAACCTGTGTGTAAAATATTCACGGCCAGAAAACCTGATGGGGAAGTGAAATTTAAAAAAGAACGAGAAAAGAAAGGCTGTCTAGTGTCTACAGTATGATTTACTAAATCACAGAATTCACAACTGTGTGTGCTGAAGTTGAATTTGCAGTATGAGCAACAGCACAGCGACATTTATTTATTTCCATTACTATCAATATGTCAGCTACTTTTTTACAACTAAAAAGAAGAAGAATGGAAAATAAGAAAAAAATGTACTTGTAGGTAATAAAACTACTGATAATAAAATTGATTAATAACTCACCATCACAGGACAAAAACGGAATTATTATTAGTTATATATGAATTCTGTTTAAGAACTGTAATGAGACTGAGAGGTCTTGTTTTGCCCTGTCATTAATATTCATTTAATTACATGTAGGTCAGTTCAACTTGAACTAATTAACAAATCAAATCGGTTTCAGGTTAGTTGTCTTTGATTAAGCATATAATCTAGAGTTAAAGAGTGTTATTACGTTATTGTTAGGTGCTAACATTAACTTTTCAGATATCTTTAGTCTTGATATACTGTTGTAAAACTTCGATAAACTTGTTAACTTCTAAATACAGTGTGGTTGTCTTTCGACTTACGTGAAAAAGGTAAAAAAAAATGGAAAAAATAAAGAATAATGAATTAAACTAACTAAAAAGTTAAAAAAATATATAATTTTATATGTTTTCTGGCATCGTGAACGCGCACAGCCAACCACACAGAAGCACTGCTCGAGCACGCGCGCGCGTGCAAACCAACTTCCTGTTAATGTTACTTTTGCTACTTTTTCTGTATCAAAACAAAGTGATTATTAACTTAAGTTAACATAAATGTGAGCGCACGAAAATGCGGCGTGTGTTGCGTTGGCAGTCAAGCGACTGACGGTGAAGGTGACGGACGGACAGACAGACAGACAGACACATGGTCATTATTGTTACGTTAGCCGAGTTCTATATTCTCAACAACTTGTGCATTAAAATAAAAACAAACCGCGCAAAACGAACAAACGTTTTCCTTCATATATGAACAGTTGTACTCACTAAGCCATGAGTCGAAGCTGTCACCCGTCGCCATGTCGTGGTCTGTCTCCTCCAGAGTGTGTGTGTGTTGTGTGTTTATGTGTGAGGAAGCAGTGGAGGTGTCAAACTAGTGACATGTGACACTCACACTGTGTCACTCCGTCACACACTTCTTCTGCTGGTACACCCACCACACCAACAACCCCACCACACCCTCTACATGTACATGTGTTCTGGGCTTTTTTTCACTTTCTCATCTATTTGCTTTGACTTGGTCTAAATTCCCTTTGTGGAAACTTACTTGGAAGTTTTTTCTGTTGCTTACGGAACATTTTCTCCTGCAACAACGACACTGAGGAGGCAAATTAAATTATTATCAATGTATGACATCTGACACATGACCTCAATCATGCCTTTCAGCTGCTGCCATCAGGAATGCGTTTAAAATTGCCTGTAACCCAGAGCCTAGCGTGTCCATGTGGGACCTTAATGTGCATAAGGATTATATTCAGGGAGACAGTATCATTTTTGGTGACTCTGTGTGTGTGTGTGTGTGTGTGTCTGTGCTTCTGCACTTGCTTGCTAATATGAGCAACAGCAAGAATTTTGGATTTAAATACGCAACCTCTTAATCTGGAATCACACACTTTAATGTTGCGCCACAATCAGTTACACATGTAGACCGACAGAGGCTTGTTGCATGAATGGGGTGAAGTCAAAGTCATCTTTGATTGCCTTGCGTTTGCCTGTAACCGTTTTCTCTGCAAGTCGTTAGCATTTTGTCTCACTTCCAAACTGGAGAAATTAGTAGAATGTGGCCTACACTCTAGTGACCCATTAGAAGACTATGCTCACAAAGGGTCACTGAGGACAGACAACACCCCATGTCCATGATAAGAAGGCAAAGATATGTTTTCCCCAAACCTCATTTATAAAAAGAATATTTTTTAATATTTAATAATATTCAAATCCCCAAACTTTGATTTATCCTTTCCAGGCTACCTGGGTACTATGTGGGTTCTGAAGTGGGCCCAACATGGTCCAGGTTACTGAAATCATATGGCAGTGTTTCACAACCCTGGTCCTCAGGAAACAATGCCCTGCATGCTTTAGATGTTGCCCTGTTCCAACACACCTGATTCAAATGAATGTCTCGTTATCAGGCTTCTGCAGAGCTCGATGACGAGCTGACCATTTGATATATATATATATATATATATATATATACATATATATATATATACACACATACATATACATACATATATACACATAAATATATATATATATATATACACATATATACATATATATATACACACACACACATACACACATATATACATATACACACACACACTGTATATTTTAAATAATCTTAACTATTGTTGTCATTTTAACAATATACAATATAAAATACGAATTTGAAATGGGAAATACAATTTGAGCTTGTACAATTCATATAGATGTTTGGAGATCTACTCACGCTTTCTCTAGAATTACAACAGATTGTGGAACATGCCATTCTTCTCCTTGAACGAACACAATGAAAATATACATAACAAATAATAAAGACATTTGGCCTTTGATTATTCCAGATTTAAGGACCTTGTGGAACAAACCAAAAGCAGGAAGGTCCTTAAATGTGGAAAAAAAACAAACCCAGAGAGTGAAATGAGCATTCATTTGAGAGTCCATCATGAAGGACAGTCACATCTATTCAGACCTCCCATTTAGCATTATGCGTATTTCCTACTTAATATCACATGCTCCAGATTAAAAAGGACAAAGGAGAAGACAAGAAAACTGAGTGGACACCAGCTGGGATGGCTTTTCAGTATGAAATCTGCAAAACGTCAAGCAGTCAAAAAACAATTTTACATAATTTATAGAAAACTTAAATGCAGCAAGGGGCTCCTTCTTCAAAAAGGAGACATGTGACAGTTAAAGTGACAGCTAAGCAGTTTTTATAAATGATGCATTAGAGTCAGCAGGGATGGAAATCATCCGACATGTCATTTGTGGTGTTCTACTTTTTACAGCTTTCTTTTTGTGTCAGTCTTTTTAACAACAGGTGTTGTTGAATTGTACATTTTCCCCGTTTGACTGTGCGACACATCTGCAAACCAGAGTTCGTTAATGTTTTCCCGAGCTTAAGCAAAAAGATCATTTACATAAAAAAATATCAAGGTACTTCCCGCTCCTTGAGTCCCTGATGTCACATGATCCTGCCACTTCTCACACTGCTGAATACAAACCAGCTTTGTCACTCATTCATAATAATTCAAGTCTTGTTTAACTGTCACCATTTGGGCCGCAGTTCATAATTTAAAATGAGTTTTGTTGTGGTAGGATCAAAAGTGAGGATTATTCACGTTAACCTCTCCAGCTGAGGTTGACCGTCGCTCCAGGCTCTAACTCGTCGTCCCCGACAGCAGCAGGAGTTTCTGGAATCGGTGGCTGACCTCTGCTGGACCCAGAGACACCATCATCTCGGCCACACTGGGACCTTGCTGCAGGTCAGAGGGAGAACAGCAGATCAGGGGGGTCAGTGAAGTAACACAGAGCACGATGGATGACGCAGCAGGTGCAATCACAAACAACTTCCCCTTTCCATAGTTTTGCAATTTAGTCTGAGCCAGTGTGATATCGTTTCAAAATATGCTATTTTCAGTGTTTCAACGATAAGCTCATAAAGGGACATAACAGTGCGACAGACAGTCCGACAGACAGTCCAAGCCTCAAAATTCTGAACTCAGTTCTGAAAGTAAAACTGCAGAAATGAAAGTTGCAAGTGTGACATAAAAAAAATGATCAGAGGATGTTATTATTTCCTTTGAAACTCAAAGTGATACTGAAATAGTACAGAGCAGGTGCTCTGCACGAGGAAGATCAATGATAATTATGTAAATAATAAGTGAAGTAAAAACAAACAAGATTATCTTTACTTTGTTGACTCAGGAGAGCGGAGAGTCAATCTCACTGAGACACACAAAGGCTCAGACAGTCTTGTGGTGTGATTTGTGCTCTGGTTGGTTTATACTGAAGTGTCTACTCATACGATTGTAGAAACATGCGACAGCAAAACATGCATATTTTGAATAATATGGGAGGTGGCTCTGACTTTAGCAAGGATAGACAACTGATTTTTGTCATTATTAATCATTAATTCTCTAACAACCTTTCAGTATGATGTAAATCGCCACATGTCCATGTCAGTTCCAGCATTAGCAACAATATGGATTTAGATTTGAGTCAATATTTTCAAGCAACACTTTATGAATTGAGCAAACAAAAACCATATGCGCAAAGAACAAGTAAGGGGAGCGCAGATGCTCGGAGTAAACAAAATTCCGATCATTGCAGGCAAAAAGTGTATTATAACAAATAAAATACAATATTCTTGAATGATTAAATTGATATTTTATTTGCAATTTGTGTATTTTGGTTTTGTGGTTCATTTTGTTTTAGCTCAAGTGCTGTTTGCTTCTTAAAAAGTGTTGCTTGCTTCATGAAAAGTGTTGTTTGAAAATACTGACACAAATCTCATTCCATTCAACAACTGCCTCTACTACTGCTGCAAAGTAGAGGGTGACCCAATTGATTGTTTGAGCATCATCCCTAAAAAAAACCAAAACATGACGTGTTCTCGTACCTGCAGACCACTGAGAGCCAGACGCAAGAGCTTCATCACTTCTCTGTACTTTGTGGCTTTGGTCTGTTTGGACAAAGTCTTCAGATCCTTACTGAGCTGATCCAGGTTCAGGTTCAGCTGCTCACGTCGCTCTTCTATTAATCTAAATGCAAAGACAAAAAGGGTTTTTGTCGACCTGCTACAAACAATTGATGTTTAAGTTTAAAAAACAAAAAAGAAAAAATATGACATACTTGAGCACCAATGAGGCAATGTGCTGGGCTTCGGTTGTGAGTGATGTCACCTGCTGGCTGGAGAAGGAAGGACGTACCCACAGGTAAGAATATTCAGGACTTACGAGCTCCTTCAAGGAGGAAATGTGACCCTGTAGAGAAGGGAAGTGTTCCAGTACCTGCAAATCTTACAATAAATGCGTATTTCTGTACAATCCAATGTCCTCGCGTTTACCTTGCGAAGACACAGCACCCGTCGGATGTAATCTTCACGTAGGACGTCTTCGTCATGGATCTCTGCTGCAAAGGTCTGGCGGATTTGAGCCTGCAGGTCTTTGATCAGTGAGAGGCACTGCTCGTCGTCGTCAATCCGCTGCTGCAGGTGGATCCTGAACTGACAAAATAATAACATTCAACTGTTTTGGTTTTGGTACCTTGCCACAGCATTAATTCTTGGAAAGTTTTTTTGTCAATGCTGTGCTACAGTTCAGTTCAGTTCAAGGAAACTGGCTTAAAATATCTTTGTAGCAGTGTTTGATGGAAGTAATGATTCTTTATTGATTCTTGTACAATTTTAAAATATGAAAGTATCACTAATATTTTCCAAAAACTAGGGATGAGCTTTTAAAGCAAAAACACATTATCTTTTCAATGTATTCACCAATAGTCACCTTAACTGCTTGAATTTTTATAATCGAACAAAAAACAAACACCTATGCATTTCAGTGACAGATAAACCGAGGCAGATAAACAGTCAGACAGACATCCGTTATGACAAAGAAAGCAACAGACGTAAAAAATAAACAGGAAATGAAGAGAGTGAGACACTTGCCTGTTGAACTCTGGTAGTTTTTCCAGGTCTAACAAAGCTGAATGAGTTGTGATCTTTGAAGGATTAAACTCAGAGATCAGCTCGTCAATCTTCCTGCCCATTCGACTGGCTGTAAGGAAACACGACGACTCGAGTCACACAAATATTCTCAAACTTTCAGAATGATTTCACTGTCGCTTATTCATTTTTTTTCCATTCTCTGTTACAACGTCTCAGTCACTCACTGTCAAATCCAGACCCACAGTTGGTGGTGATGTCCAGCAGAGTGTCGGGCAGGACGCCGTCTCTCTGGAAGCTCTGGATGAAAATGTCCCCCTGCCTCTTGGACAGTTTACTCCCGTCTTTGTTCAAGAGAAGCGGCAGGTGTCCAAAGGTGGGCGGTTTCCATCCGAGAGCGCTGTACATGAGGAGATGCTTGGAGGTGGAGATGAGCCACTCAGAGCCTCGCAGGACATGGCTGATCCTCATGTGATGATCGTCCACGATGTTGGCGAGGTGATAGGTGGGGAAACCGTCTGCTTTGATCACCACAGGGTCTCCCTCCACCTAGAAGAGAACGCAGACCATACCAAACACGGGTATATTAATTTTCTACCTATAAAACCTCCTTAATTATAAAATGATAAAGTCTGAGGAATAAATAGTCCCCACACCTAAACTGATGTGTGACTCTATCCTACATCATTCATTCAATGATAATAGAGACATTAAAAGGAGACGTTTTGCATGCTGTGCATTCTAAAACCCCAGAAGAACAACTGCCAGAAAACTGACCTGAGCCACCTCATGACGATTCCATCCAAAAATCAGATCCTGAAAAGGCTCGACGCCCTCCTCCAGGCGAAACCTGATCACATGAGGCACTCCCTGAGCCACCTTCTCTTGGACCTGATCGGCCCGAAGGTGACGACACCTGTTGTCATACCTGCAGAGAACAGCAAATGGGAACAAACCCACTTTAAGTCTAAATAAAAAATGATGTTGCCTGGCCCACACTGGAGGATAATTAGCTAGATTTCGGGGCCTGATCTGGCTCTTCTGGGCCGTCCAATTTGAGGCTGGTTTTAACAGATTATCCTGCCAAATTATCTGTAGTGTGAGGAATTGACAGACGATTTACTTGCTTGTTTATTGTGTCCTACAACTGTACCAAGAACTAACTGACAATGCCAACAGTCTGCCTCCGTGTCTGTTTATATTCTGAAGTTTCTGTGAGATCCCAAATCCCTGGAAGTATTAAAATATTGAAAATTGGCTACAAAGCTCAAAATCCTCTAGCGTGGGGCAGGCCTTAGTCTGGTCATCTTTATGTCTGTGAGGAAAAGAACAAAAACTTTGTAATCATTCAAGGTGTGTTGTTGTCACCTTGGAGTCTGTCCACTCCTCAAAGCCTCTTTTTTCAGCAGCTCAAGTCTCTGTGAGCTGCAGAAACAGTAGTAGGCGTGACCGCTCTTCACAAGCTCCTGAGCTGTCTGACTGTACAGGTCTAATCTCTGAGACTGCAAATATGGACCCACCGGCCCGCCTCGACGAGGACTCTCATCTGGAGGGATACCTGGCAGATGTGAAGACAGGGATATGAAACTAGTAAACCTCACCAGCTGTGAGAAATATCTAGCCTGCTACTTCATGTGTGGGTGCAAAATGGTGCTTCTCTTCTTTGCAATTATTGATTAAATGTTTCAGGCATTTCAATCAAGACCCATATGGCAACCATCAACATATAAAAGTGAAGATAATGCGTGGTCCTTTGTGTGCACTGCTTGTTAGTGAACTTGTTAGTTTCCTACCAGCCCACTCCAGCATGTCCTCGATGGACTCCGCTGCTCCTGGCACCAGTCTGCTCTGATCCGTGTCCTCCAGTCGCAGGATGAAGGCGCCTCCATGCTTCTTTGCAAAGATGTAATTGTAGAGAGCAGTTCGGAGACCGCCAAGGTGTAAGAAACCTGCAGCACAGAGAAATAAGTCGCTACATCAGGCTGCTGATGCTGAATATCAGTTGAAAATAAACCAATAACACTAAAAAATATCTGCTTCAGTTCAAGTTTTGTGGTCATTCTGTGTGTCACAGTGCGTTTGTTAATAGACATTGTGCTCATTTTGTGTCCGCACGTGTTGTTGTCATATCTAAAATGAATATAAGAGGTCAATTAGTATTGTATTGTATTATATCATAATTTGGGATGCCAAAGTATTTATTTATAAGAGGGCACAAGCACAATAGGGCTATTCCGAGCAAACTAAAGGGACCTTCTTTTTAACCAGAAAACAACATTATCTTGGTTTTGTCAGCATTTAATTCTAGTCTAAGGTGGAACAGTTGAGACTGAGTGATGTCAGTGGTACAGTGGTTTTTGATGTAGACCTGGTCCAAAGTGGTCCATATGCTGGAAAAAACGGTTTGTATGTATTGCATTTTCACAAATGGAATAAAGGTTTCACAAATCAGAGACTGTGTTTTTATGAATTTTCAGGGTCTGTAGGATAATCAAGTCCAGATTTGAGAAGTCTATGTACAGGGGTTTTTGATGTAGACCTGGTCTAATGAGGTCAAGGTATGAAACAAAAACGGTTAAGAAGTCAAATGCTGACTGCAGACGTTCAAATACAAGGGCAACAGTGCTTGCACAACAATAGTATAGTATATTATTATACTACTTTATATTATAGTATATACTAGTATACAACTGCATAAAGATGTACCCACGTACAATGCATCACGTAAGGTTTTAAATGTGACAAACTGAGGCCACACCTGTGTAAGACATGTATGGGACCGTGAGGACTCACCTGTGGGACTGGGCGCAAACCTCACCCTCACCTCACCCTCGACCGTGGAGCAGTATCGTCTAACGGTGGCGTTTCGCCGGTGTTCACTCGCCCGCCTGTCCCCGGGACACGGTAAACACCTCACGGTCACGGCACCGTTCAGGTCACACCGCAGAAAACACCGCCTCAGCCACGACATGGCGACACAGCGACCCGAGACGTTTCACCGAGAGGACGGGCACGAGTTTAACGATCACGACGGTCACCGGAACTTCATGTTAGAAGAGAAAACAACAACACGGAAAGAAAACTTCACGCGTAAGCTTAACAGTTCCTCTAACATGTGTTAATGTTTGGATCAGACATGTTTACTCATATTTTTCGAATGTTAAATACACGCTGGCAAAGCCGCGTATCGGTGCGTTACTGCCACCTACTGCACTGGAGTATAAAGCAGTTTGATCAACAAAAGACTTATTTTACTCCTATCTGTCGCTCGTAGGAAAGCAATATTGTTTTGAAACAATCTTATGTGTATTATGTCTTTCCCTAAAATATTTCCCATATTCTGTTGAACATGTTTTTCGTGCATTGAATGAAACAAGACGAATTGAACATCCACAGATCGCACACTGCCATCCAGTGGACATTGTTGTTACTACCTTTGATAAAGCGGTAATTTCCTCTAATCCAGGCATGTCCAAAATCAGATTTATAATCCATAATGCACTCATCTCATATTAAATCAAGTTATCTGACTCCAGATGTGAGAGAAGGTCCTTGCGTGGCTTAGATTTGGTTTCATTTCCATTTAAAAATAATGATAATTGCGATAATGAAAATGAAACTATTATAAAACAGTGCATTTGTATGTAAATGTTACTGTTAAAAAAAATAGTCTGGTGACCATTGAAGCCCCCCCAGAAATCTTCACATTATCAGATCGTAGCTAGAGTCTTATTAAATGCCTGTTAGTTGGATTCATTGCCAAGACAATGATCGAGAGAGAGTGCCATAATATAGTGGCTGAACATCCAAATATTTTAATTACATTTTTATATTAAAGAATCATGAATCTAAAAGGTCGGATTTTAACCTAATTTTTACTATCTGTCATAGAGTGAATAAATTTATCTCCCAAATGATTCCTGATTATTCCTGTTCTTTACTCAGTTTAGCTTCTAGAGATATACAGCTATTCATCACATGTAGTGGTAATAATAATAATAATAATAATAATAATAATTATAATAATAATAAAAATAACAATAATACACTTTATTCGTAAGCGACTTTCAAACAGGTCACTTTACATCTTATATAAGAAGATAAATCAAAAGTTAAGATAAAATAAAACGGAGAAATTCAAACAGACAAAAGTTAAGAAAATAAAATGGACGAATTGAAAAGTTAAAGATAAAAAAAGTTAAGATAAGATAAAACAGACAAACTGAAAAGTTAAAGATATAAAAGTTAAGATAAAATAAAATGGACATATTCAACACAGTAGATGGAGTTTAAAATGCAAAATACAAAAATTATGAATGAATAATTCTTTCAGTTATATTTGACTACGTGTGATTGTCTTAAATCAGACCTGTGAGTTACAGCAGGGACACACAGTACCTGTCATGGTTGTGAACTGGTATTTACAGTGGAATATTTTGTAATAGTTTCCAGTAACATGTGTCATTATGTGTGTGAAGAGTCATCCAGGTCGCAGTCATCTTGAGCGAGCTCAAGTGAAGTTGAATCTGTAATCAACTTCATCTTAAACGCAAGAAAGTGCAAACTCTTGTGATTCTGAAGACTGAAGATTCCTGTAGTGTAAAACTACACTATAGACACTACTGATTACTGATTATATACTGCAGGTTGGTCAGTCTGTACAATGGTGAAGTCGCTCCCTCACTATGTAATGGGTACAGAATTCAGTTTCAACTAAACAAACCAGTTTAACTAGGTGTGCATGTGTTTGTGTGTGTGTGTGTGTGTGTGCACATATACATGACACATCATTTTTCAGTCTTGCTAAACAAACAATGGCTTAAAAGGAGAATGGGTCATATTTAAAAGGAAGTGGACAATACCGTAGTTTATTTCCTGAACAAAGTGACAAACATAATGAAATTGAATTGAAACAATATTATTGACATCTGGTGATAACCTGTATTTAACCCTTAGTGGTCACACGGCACAGATCAGTGTACAACAGGTGCACCTTGGTTAATTGGCGTGGGAATAATCCACAACACACAATACACAACACGTTTTAAGCTTCTTAAATGTGAATGATTTCTGGTGTCTTTGCTCCATGGAAAAAGGAATCATTAAAACAGAATAGTTTTTTGGTTTTTGGATAAAACAAGACATTTGAGAAAATAATCCTATATAGCTACTAGGTTTGAGAAAACACAGATCAACATTTTCTGACATTTTATTGACTAAACGATTTCTCGATTCATCTGGAAAATAATCATCAGATGAATCGATTATGAAAATAATTGTTAGTTGCAGCCCTACTGTGAACATAACTGCCAAAAAACACTGGTTATGTTCTGTAATATATCTTAATATGGCCCCTCCCTCGATCATACGCCACAGTTAACTATCACAGTTAAACTATGTTTGTGATTGTGCCTTGGACTGGCTGTGATGTGAACGCACCTCAACCAGTCTCCTGCAACAGTCACTTAAAGGAATACTTCACCGACCAGTGTACAGTATGTGCTATTTGATGTTATAACAAGCTGCTATTTACCGCAGACTATGATGTCTCACATGGAGGCTTTGACGCAGACGGGAGCACGGAAAACAGATTTTGGTGACATCCAGTGTCACCGGCTCGCCTGGAGTAATGTTTATAACCTGTAAAAAAGACATTTTGTTGAGTGTTTTTGGTGTCCACACGTACTGTGATTGTTTTGGGTGTGGCGTAACCACAGAAAGAGAGTAAGGGTTTGTTTTAATAGCAAGTGGCTAAACAATGAAAAATAAACCCATAATAAATGGCCCGACCACGACATGATCAGCTGTATCAAATGTCACACATTGTGTAAAATCTGAAAATAAACACTTATTTTAAGAGGTTTAACCCTTTGGACATGAATCAGGTGTCTTTCTTTCTTTCACACACAAGTTATTCTAAGAGACAAAGGCTGGGGGGGGGGGGGGGAATATTACCCACGAATACAATAGTTGCAGTGTTGTACACAGGAAAAATAACAGATGAGCAGACCTTGTCCTGCCCCCTTGTGCTGAAAACAGGAATCCGAATACATGATCACATGTGTTGTCATTATAAGACAACACGCCCTTCAGCAGCTTACTGGTTCACCTGTGTCTCAGGTTTCGAGAGAGAGCGAGAGAGAGAGAGAGAGCGTGAGAGAGAGAAAGTAACCTCAGTACTTCACAACACCTGTTAAGACTCCAG
Source organism: Solea solea (assembly GCF_958295425.1). Taxonomy (NCBI): domain Eukaryota; kingdom Metazoa; phylum Chordata; class Actinopteri; order Pleuronectiformes; family Soleidae; genus Solea; species Solea solea. The sequence continues at coordinate 24,143,060 of NC_081143.1, forward strand.
CGATACAGACACAATTTGGTAAGAGATTTAGCTTTGATTTTATGTCATCATGTCATTCTGTCACTGCTATCTAAAGGATCACATGACAAGCTTTTTGATCTCATTTCTACCTGTACCTGCATTTACAGTACTGCCTTTGATTCATGTTTATATTCCTATTAAAGAGTTAAAGGAAGGACAACACAGCCTTTTTAAAAATATATATTATTATAAAGTGTAGAGATTCTGTGTGATGAATATGAGCAGATGAGGTACCACTTTAAGTGACTGGTCTTTTTTTTTCTTGTTCTGAGCGTGCACATGCTACATGCCGGATGGGGATTCCAGCTGAGGGAATAAGACCTTCTGTCTCATTAAGCTGAGTTACAGAGAGTTCATACGTGTAGGAGTCCCTCTCAGATGAGGCACTCTATCGTTGCATCTTTAACCATGGCAACAAAGAGTTGTGTTCAGAGGAAACGATGACTTGCAACAGATACAATCAGTGACGGAAGACTGCGGCTGATATTATCTTTGTTTTCATATTTGTTGTTTAATTTAAAAGTGATACAGAAACAAATTTAAAATTTAATTCAGCTCATAGTGTTCAAAGGGGAATTGTTGTGCATCCTCTATTGTAAAATGTATTCTGTGACCATGTGTGCGGCTGAGTAATAGGGTGACGGGTGATGCCATTCATGCGGCCTTATTGGACAAACATTGTGAAATGTTTTTTGCACTACTTCTTTGAAGTGCCAATGTTGTACAATAGCAAATTTGTCACAAAGAACCTCAGAAGTGTTTGTCTTTTAACTGGCAGACGTACAAACGCATGTGTTTAATGGGTGACCCAGAACAAGCACACAACTTTAAACCAAATATTTGTTTTTACACAGGCACGTATATATGTTTAAATAATGTCATCGATGGGGTGAAAGTGTTGTGGGAAATTAAAAAGCCTTTATGTGTAGTTGATACAATCGTAAAACAGTCACACAGAATTAACTTTGTCTAGTAAAAAAAGATTCATATCACACAATCATACTCAAAAAGCTTCTATTCAGGGAAAGACCTTCCTGTTTAATGATGATGAATCAATCATCATAGTGTTTCATTGTTACCTCCAACAAGGTTATGATTTATTTTTTTATGTATGTTCCCATTAAATGTTGGCAAGAATCTACCAACTGGACTGATGTCGTCAAGAAACAATATCAAATAATCAGGAAATACCCATCAATGGAACCCCCATCAATTTAAATTTAACACAGGTCTCTAACAAGTCTCCTTTTAACAAGTTCAGCAGCATTTTTCACAGCAACATCTTAAGAAGTGTGTGTTGTTGGAGAGCTACTGTATGTGTGTGTCACTTTTGGTGATTTTCAATCGTCGTTGTTGTTGACGTTATTATTTTGTCTCTGTCTTCGTGAACCAAAACAAACGTAGCATTATTTGTGCGCTGTGTCCTTCGTCTGATAACAAAATCTGTCATCTGTCAAACAATACTATCAAAGCTGTGTGTGAGTGAGCATTTGTGTGTGTACAGCGGCAGTGCAGGGGCGTCAAACATTGAACAAGAAAAACGAAAGTAGAATTCACTTCTGAAACCTATGGTGGACGCTTCTTTGTGTTTTCAATCGCATGCCAACCTGTTTGAAATTGTGGAAATTCTGTCCACTTTAGTTAAAATATCCCATGAAGTGATATTATTAATAATAATGCAGATAAAAGGACCCACCTTTTTTTCTTTTTTTTTTTACCATTGTCATGTGCTTCTTTTGTCTATTTTTCTGTGGACGTGGACAGTGTCAAGTTTCAGCATTCTTTCATCAGTTTGGTACTATGGAAAAGGTTATTTATCAGCCACTCCCTGATTCCTATCATGAACATCTCACTAAGACTAAATGACTTAAGTTTTTCACACACAAGAAATTTATTTAAAAATAAGACAGCTTACTTTGGTTAAATAGTAAGCATTGGTAATGATTTAATGAAGGAAACACTTGAAAACACTGTTTGGAATAATTTATTGCCGCTGATTTACCTTTGTTTGTGCGTGTGTGTGTGTGGGCTGATCTGTCACCTGATGTGTCACCTGCTCTCTCTGATTCCTTCCCCAGTGATTTTTACCACAAAGCCCTCTCCTCTCATGAGACTTGTCACATCATGAGATGCTACCTATTTCTACTGATATACCTTGTGTGCTGCTGGTTTGGTAAGATCATATATAGTGTTTTGTTTTTTTGCAGTCAGAAAGAGAGAATAAAGATCCAGATAATCCTGATTATATTCCATATGTTCTCAATGTCAGCTTGTAAAAGACCAATGTCAGAGTCATTGTTTTTGATTTACTCCCTAAGCAAATTATCTACAAAGTACTGTATCTGTGAGCCTTTTTGATTTAGTGTCGTCAACAGGAAGAATGAGACTGTGACTGCTACAGACAGGGCATGAAAAGTATTACGAGCTAAGGAAGTAATTAATTATTTGATCTGCTGCATTTGAGAACAGTCATAAAGTTGCATAACAACAGCAGCCATATTGTTCAAAGGATAAAGACAGCAAAATACCAAGATTACTAACTTTTGTTCAAACAAGTTTACTCTGACTCTCCTCTTAAATCCCAAGCACATTGGATCCTCCTGACAATTAAAGTATCAGGTGCTTGCTCATTGTGGCAAATGTTGGGTTTCTCTGTAATATTGTAAGGTCTCAAGTCAAGTTAATCCATCATCGACAGACTAAGCATAAAATATAACTAACTATTTAGCTCAGATTTATTTAAAGACAGACAGGCAACAGACAGCTAAATGCATGAACAAACATAATCATTAAAAAGGTCCTGAATGTTTAAAAAAAAAAAAAAAATACTATCAGCTCTAACAGTGAACTTCATCTTCTCTAACAGGGCAATCAGATGCACAAAGGTAAGCTCAGACAAAACATTCATACAAAATCAATAGTGTGTGACATTTGAAAAACAACTTTTTTTTGCCTTTTTAATTCTAATCTTGTTGCTTCCTGATGTCTCTACAGAAATGACACATGCACGGCGAAAGAAACCTGCAGCAAGGTGAGTGAACTTGTCACATAGTTGTTGTTATTATTATTTTATAGTTATTTAATTTTTCTAATTACATGTGTAGTGACTATTAATCCTAAATGAAAATGCAGCGGTGAACTGTAAATGTACATAAAAATAAGTGACAACGCCGGAAGTGAAAGCTTCAAAAATCTGAAATATACTGTATATTAAACTGAGGTTTTAGCTCCTACAATATGGATTAAAATCCAAATCCTTCCCAAATCTACATATAGAAAAGTTGTGCTGTTTTCTTTAAAACAAGAACCATTTTAAAACAAGTTACATATCAAAAATGTTGTTGTTGTCATGATTCAAAGCTGAGAGTCTGTGGCCAAGTTAGCTGTTGCTACGTGCCCAGTTAGCATTAGCAGTTGACAACCCTACAAAAACTTCATCAGACTTCATCATCAAACTTAATTTTCTTACACATAACTGCCCAGAGCTGTATAAATCAATGATAATGTAACATCTTTATTCATTCCTTTATTTATTTATTTTTTCTTTTAAATCATTGATTCGGCTAATGTTAGCACACTAACAAGCTAGCTACAACCCCGCCCACGCACTTTCTGATAGTAATTCACTATAGTGTCTATTACTTTACTTTAGGTAAGATGCTGCTCACACAGTGTCACAGTGTATTATAACGTCTCGCCTTGTAAACACTGGCTAAAACAATTGTGGTTCTACACCAAAACAGGTAGGGAGTCACGTTTAGCAGCAGGGAATACTTTTATGTATGAGGTGCTGTTTGTAAAGTGGCAAATAACGTCGACATTCTGTCATGTTTAGCTTCAAACAATGTTTAAAAAAGTGTTGTGAATTTTCTTAACGTCAACTTTTTACACATTTACACCAATATTTGTTCATTTATACATATATTAAATATTTAAATCTAAATGTCACACCTGTTTTTATGTCTTATTTTATTTATTTTATATGTATCTTATCACCTCTTGTGAGCTTCTATGCCTATTATTTATTGTGTCTTTTATTTATTATTCTGTACAGCACTTTGGTTCACTGTGGTTGTGCTTTACAAATAAAGTTGGATTGGATTAGACACCTAAATGTTGAATGTTAAATCTAAATGTTCTGGGTGAAACTATATATTTAGCTAATGTGCAAATTCACACGGTCACTGGAAGTACCAAAATAAAAGCTTGAGATGGTCAGACTGTGTTTATAGAATCAAATAACAAATTTGATATTTATATTTAGCATTAAGATATTTGATAATGGTGTTACTTCAAGAGCTCAATATTTTCTCAAGTGGCACGTGGTATAAAAGGTTTGAGAACCACTGGTGTAGACTGCTGTGTACCCATCTGACCCAGACAATCTTACTTAAATAACAATAGTACCATTGAATGCATTAAAGTTTAAAAAAAAGACTACACATTTAAAAGGTACTGCAGTCATCAAAGAAGTTGCCACACAAATCATGGTTTACTTATGACACCATTGGCACAACACCAGGAATGACTTTGACAAAGAACATTTCCCAATAATCACATGACACTGGTATTAAGAACAATCTGCATGTTGTTCACATCAGACATTATACTGGGCTTATTACAATATGATCTCAACAGATTTGATCAACACCAACTGATACTTCAGATGTGGAAAGAACACTGAACTGCAGATCTGTCATTTTGTGTCACCGCGATAAAGGGGAATATCTGTAATATGTTTTTGTAAGCAAAATATGAATTTACAAATAAACTCACTGGTGACACTGGTAGAAATGTACTATTGATATTTCTTTTTACAGTAGACATTGTCATCTAACATAGCAATAAAGGTAATAATGTCAATAACAATATGGTTCTATTCCATTTAAGTCCATAATTGACTATAAATGTTATTTAACCTGAACCTCAAATAGGACTAGTCTGAAATAAGTATAGCTAAATGAATCACAGCCCATATCATTATTACAAATCACTGGTGTGCTTTAACCGTTGTAACAAGTCAAACTGTACAATTTTAACACCCCAGGCAAAAAAGCATTAATTAGCAAGTGCTTTTTTGTGTCATGCAGCCTGACCATGATGACTGCTTAAGTCCTTAACAAGGAGTAGACTAATTTAAAATTATTAGCTGAGTTATTGTCTCTGTGGTTTAATAGGTTAGTCAGCCAAGTGTACAAGTTTACTAGCCACCCATTTGTTCTTACATGACACAGTAAAGCATTACATGTCCTTTTTTTGTCATACTGACTTCCCTTTTAGGTAGATTTGTTCATTATCATGTTTTGTATTTTTACTTCCATGAGCCCTCAGATTGTAAATAAATCTGTATATGAAACACTCAAAGGTAGCTCCAACAGCTACAAGAGTAATATGCTAAAGTGAGGCTTGCAGTGGAATATTTTTGTATCTATTTTTTTTTCTGTATTTGTCCACATAATTGTATTATTGCTCATGTTTTCCTGTTGTCGTTCATTCCAAGAAATGGGATCCAACCTCAAACTTCCTCCACTGTGTGGGGTTATCAGGGGGGGACACTGGCAGGGACCACATGAGGAGGCTGAAAGGCGTGCTTGAAGCAACAATGGACGTGTACACCTTCATGGTACAACTTAGTTAACACCTACACATGAATCTTAACAGTGCAACAGGAGGAATGTTGTCTTGTATTCCAACCTGACCAGTTGGGGCTGTTTTTGCTCTTTTCTCATTCTCAAGTCACCATTTCCATATTTGCAAGGAGATTGTACTTTAGGTCAAGTGTCACAAATTAAAGCCACTGTCATTTAAGTTAATATGTGTTTTGAGTAGCTCTAAACTGATTTTTTTCCACTTGAACATACCCTATCACTACCACTACAGAAGTCCAGCATGACAGGAGTGCCATTTCTGACCTTGCAAGGGGACCTGGAAATGCACCGTGAAGCTGACCCCCTCCAGAATGAAGCCCTGGTACAGATGTGGCTGGATGTCAAGATTGTACCATTGCTTAAATCCATCACCAAACAATTCCTGTCCTGTCTCAGCACCAAGAACTTCAGCTGCACCACCTACCAGACTGTGTATGTCTACATCTGTCTATGAGTATGAGTTTCTGGAGCCACAGCAGCTTCTTACCATCTTACACCATCTTCTTTTTTTCTCTCACAGGGTGAGGGAGCTCAGTCACTATTATTCTGAGATGGAGCCCAACAGACAAAACTGGATCTATACATTCTTTATGTACCCATTTCTGTCTGGAGACAGAGTTTCTGGTAAAGTTGTATTGCTATTATGAAATAAGAATAGAAAAATTCAATAATAAACTGTATGTAAATGTTATATATACTATATAAGTGATATTTTATTTTTTTCCACAATGTTAGTTATGCACAATTAAGTTTAAGTAGCCTTTTCAATTTAGCTGAATCATTAATAATTTATATGAAATGAGAAGCTATTTGAGTTTAGTGTTCAGGGGGTTTAAAATGTGTAGGGCGTTGCCTCTTCTACAAAGGTCCCAGGGTCATAAGAGCTGTGGCAACAGATTAAGTGTTACATAAACAGGATATAATGTCTTGTACAGCATCTGGCATAACGTGCATTTGTGTTTGTGTGTGTACAGGTTGTGTGAGCCCACATGAGGACAATGAGGAATGGCTAATAAAAAACTTTGGTGCCTTCAGAGCCATGGCTAGATTAAAGGACTTATCAAAACTCAACTTGATTTTCAGTGGAGTGAGTTTACTTGAGTTTTCTTAAACAATACAAGAATTACTACATTAATTGTTTGATTTGTACACTCAAGTCCGTAAACACATCATTCCCCCATCTTCATCTTCCCTCTGCCTCCTGTTCTTGGGCTCTGGCTTGTTTTCTCGTCCACAGTTGGAGGTTCTTCACCTGTTGTCTCCAGCACAGAAGGCCGAGCTGCTGCTGAGTCCTGAGGTCGAAAGTTGGGACAACAGCACCTTAACATTGGTCTTCAACAGTTTGCTGACAGGAGGCTCTGGCCCTCATTCCACCCCAAGGCCTGATGGTGGCGACAACTCTACAACCCCTGGGTTTCTATCCACCTACCCTAAGGCTCCACAGCCAACCATGACACAGGTACTATATTATGACATTTATGATGCAGATTCCTCCTGGTCTTGGGTGCTGCAGAACTGAACATAATATGAAATAATTATATAATTATTATAATAATTATAATTTAGTTTATAATAATTTATAAACAATATGAATGTAACAATGACCAGTAAATGGTTAAAATTTTGAGTAAGTTTCGCTCCACATGAGGATGGAAGACGTCTACGTCCTTATGATGCATGCGGAGATGTCCTGTACTATGCCACACGCGCACTGGGGGTCATGATTAAATCGTCAATTCTACCTTTGCTTTTCTGGGTCGAGGTTGTGACGTTGTTTGGATCAATATTCGATCTACAGTTGAGATTGTGACACCCCTACTAATGAGTAGAATACAATGTCAGACACACCTTTAACAACCAGCAGTTATTTCTTCATGAACTCTTGTTGAACTGTAACCACTGAGAACTATTACCATATTCAAACCATGATGGTTTATTTTCAGTTGTAGTGGAGTAAAAGGGTAGTATCTACCGTGGATGGCGTCCACAATGCATTGTGTGTTGATCACATGGTGTTGCGATCTCTATCGCTTGTGTGTTGCGTTCATTGACCTGTCACAAATAGTAAACTCTTTTTACTTGTTATAAATCAGTTTATTAAATATTTACACCGTAATTTCAGTGAAGCAATTAAAAGAACGCAATTTCTTTAGGCTGTTTAGGCCTACTTTTGGGATAGTGGTGGACAATTTTTTACTGCTGTGTACAACCAATCATGTCATCAAATTAAAATGGAGATCATTTGTCATGAAAAAAAAAGTGTAGTTGAAGAAGTGAAAATGTTTTAATTTTACCCTACTTGTGTCTCACTTACAGGTCCTAAATGGGTTCATGATGGCATTAAGACCCGTTGGGAGCTTTGTTCATGAATTTGTGTCCTTTACACATGAGGTGCATATGTTCACACATGCCACACATTGATATGCATATATATGTATATATACAGTATATGTACCGTAATTTCTGGACTGTTAAGCGCACCTAAATATAAGCCGCACCCACTGAATTTCAAAAAGATATTTATGTTGAACATAAATACGCCGCACATGTCTATAAGCCGCAGGTGCCTACATTGAAACAAATTAACTTTCCACAGGCTTTAACGAAAGACAGTGCCTGTAACACAGCTTGTAACAAAAATAAATAATTACCGGTAAACAGTAGCCTACCAAGAAAGTCATTGGTCACTATCTTCTTCCCCCGGCGCGCTGAAACCACTGAAGTCATCTCCTTCGGTGTCGGAGTTGAACAGCCTCAGAATTGTTTCATCTGATGTTTTCTCAGGATGTTTTCTTTGTCGCTCTCATTACTTTCATCTGGAGGCAAATTCCCAACTAAGCTCATGCTGCAAATTCCCCACTAAGCTCATGCTGCCCTCTTCAACACGCAGCAGTCCAAACCTGTTGATCATAGTGGATTTTTTGACAATGCTCCACACTTGTCATCCAAGCCTCTCACTGAACAAGGAGCACCTTTACACTGATGTCGATCGGCTGCACCTTAACCCGTTCGGCAATTTCGGTCTAATGTGATGGTGCTCAGTTTTTTTGCGGCATGAAGCTTGTGAAACCACATAAATAAGCCGCGACATTGTTTAAACCGCGAGGTTCAAAGCGTGGGAAAAAAGTAGCAGATTATAGTCCAGACATGACAGTATATATATAACACAAACAAAATGTAATAACTCCTGACCTGCTCTGTTTCCCCCAGAGAAACGTGTCAGAAATTAAAAGTACCACTCTGACTCAGTTTGTGCTCAACTGGACTCTGTCAGAGCTGGCAGACATGTACCGGCCACGGAACGGGTCTGTTGTTCCAGAGAGGCTAAAGATTGACTTTGATGTGAACAATGTGGAGGACTGGTACAAGAAGGTCGTGATACCACTGTTACAGAGCTTTTTGCCGAGCAATGACTCCCTGATGCATCAAAACATCAAGCTTGCCTTCCACCAAGTATTGTGAGTCAAGTTAAACTGATCTAACTACTGTAGCTCATTGGCTCTAAAATGATGTAAATGTCCCTTAATGTTTGCTGTATGTTTGCTACAACATATGACAGTTGTTTTTACTACCTACATGAGGTCACAAATCAATAGACGCAGCTTTGATGAACTAGTCCAGTCAATCCACACCATGTCTGTCTACGTTTCTGTGTTGTAACATTGTGTATTACATTATTTAAGTACACATTTGTGTTGTTTGTCTCTGTGCAGCTATCTGGAACATGGTATGATGGACAATGAAACCACTGAACTTGTGGATGTTTGTAGCATTTCCCTTAATAAGGGTGCTTGTGGGGTGAGGCTTTTATTTTTATTTATTTATTTATTTATTTACTTGTTTATTTTATCCGAGAATGAGTGGCACAAAATCATACCGAAAAACGAATGTGCTTTTTTTTGCTCCCAGCTGACTAATGTGGTGGAAAACGTGGCGAACATCATGCACTGTGCCGCTCGAACCAACCTGACAATAACCGACGTAACGATCATGAGACTGATCGACGAGCTGACAAAACAACTGAACTCACTCATTAGGGAATTATCCAAAGCTGTGAGTACCATAGATAATGCTCATCAATCGGATAGGCAGTGTGTTGCATTTGCATTTGTTTGAGTTTGTAACTGAATTTCTCGCCAAGTTATTAAAAAAAGGTTATCATAGCCTTGAACAATGCTGTAAAACTGTGAGACTGTTATGGGGTAAAATGTTACATCCAGTCAACACAATGAAATCCAGTTAGCACAGATACTGAACAACTTAACAAATAACTACTTTATATGTGTGTGTGTGTGTGTTGCTTTCCTCCCGTAGAACTTCAGAGAGCTGGCATCTGACTTCCAGCAGATCTTTAGTGAGGTGGACCCTCCCTCTCTGACCCAGGAGCACCTACGTGACCCGGACTTCATCAAACTCTGGTTCAAGGTCAAAATGATGCCCCTCCTGCCGGACATTCCGCCAGCCCTTCTCTCCTGCCTCAGCACCAAGAACTTTTCCTGTCCTGTTTACCAAACCATGTTAGTTCACAGGTTTTTAGCATGTGTTTTTTTTTCTTGGAAAACACAAGGTGTGGTTTATACTGACTGTCGTTCTGTGTTTTACTTTCCTCTGTGCAGTGTTGCAGGTCTCAGCAAACACATGAGTATGATGGATGCAGATCCCATGTACAGTCATAACATCTATAAGCATTTCCTCCTTTCCTTTATGATGCATCAGAACACATCGGGTAAGCAGAGCCATAGCAGTTGTATGGGAGTAAATACTTTTTTTTTATTAAACATTCTCTGACTTCCAACTACATAAAAGTCTTCATATGACATTCTGGCTAATAATAGAACAGATACTGTTACTCAAAGCATAAATGATGCAAACCTTACTACAAATATGACTCACATTTTCTGTTACAGATAAAATTAACATTAACTCCAAACCAGTGACCAATGACAAATTGTATTACTATTCTGGACAAATAGGACATGACAATATATACATATTTCTATGCATATGTTTCAGAACCCCGGTGTGTCTCTGCAGTCAATAACAGTGCAGAGTGGCTGAGTAAAAACTTTGGCTTCTTCTCAAGATTTGCTGTTGTCACCGACTTTTACGAGCTGAACGCAAACTTCTCTGGAGTAAGTCTGGAAAACTTGAATGTGGAGATATACTTTATTTAAATCCAAGTAAAGAGACATGTTAAATAAATAAATAAATAAATAAATAAACAAACAAATGAACAAATAAATAAATAAATAATGCGTTCTTTCTTTTTCTGTTTTGTCTCCTGAACAGCTGGAGGTCCTTCACCTCCTTTCCCCAAAACAGTTGGCAGAGATGATGGTGTTGCCTCTTCCTACTCCTCCAGAAAAACATGTTGTCATCAACAATGTGTTTGACTTTCTGGAGGCAAACCCTGAACAGCTTCCAGAGGTCCTACACTACTTGGGTCAACTTGCCAAGGAGGTAAAATCTTGGCTTTGATAATTTTCCCTCCACAGACGTTTACCAGTCCTGTGTGTTTGACTATGAAATATCTAATTCCTTAGGTCGATCCACCCTGTGGTGTCTACATACACATGTGAGTATTTTCAGATTCAGATAAGTTGTATAAATCATGACTGTTGTCAGTAATTTTGATTTTCCTTTGCAATATTACACCCACAGTGATTTTAATTACATCATAAAATTAGAGCTTCCCAGCCAAGTCAACGATACATCATAACATCTGCATTAATATCGACTCCCTATCTCTGGCTACTTCCAAGATAGCAAGAAACTTGGGTGTCATGATTGATGACCAGTTGACCTTTACAGATCATGTTGCCTTTGTCGCCCGGTCACTTCACTTTGCACTATTCAATATAAGAAAAATCAGGCCGTACCCAACTCAACAGGCTACCCAGCTCCTAGTACAGGCTTTGGTCATCTCCCGCCTGGACTACTGCAACACCCTGCTAACAGCCTTCCCAACTTGTGCTGTGAAACCGCTACAGATGGTCCAGAACACGGCGGCGCGTCTGGTTTTCAATGAGCCTAAAAGGGCACATGTCACCCCTCTGTTCATTGAGATCCACTGGCTACCCTTAGCCGCACACGTCAAATTCAAATGTTAGCCTACAAAGTGCTCCATGGGTCTGCTCCCATCTATTTAAATGCTCTCATAAAGGCTTATGTTATCCCTCGACTCTGTTCATCAAAGGATTGTCGTCTGGCGGTGCCAGCACCCCGTACAAAACAATCCAGATTCTTTTCATGCGTCGTTCCACGCTGGTGGAATGACCTAACAAGCGTTACCAGAACAGGTAGCCATCTATCTTCAAGAAGCTCCTGAAGACCCAGCTCTTCCAAGAGCATCTTCTATCCTAGCACTTACCTTACGACCTCCCCTGCACGTTCTCCTTGTGCACTTAGATCCGCTTCTGTGCTCTCTCCCTCTGTCAGTTCACTGTTCCTATCTATTGGATTTCTTTCCAAGACTTCTTCCATGTAGCTTATTCCTTTTCTGTAAGTCGCTTTGGATAAAAGCGCCTGCTAAATGCTTAAATGTTAATGTAAATGTAACTACTTGTTAATTTCTGTTCTGGTTGAAAAAGTATCAAAATCAAAGGGTTGTGTCGTGATCGCTCACATCAGGTTTAATGTCTGTTTTTGTTATTTTTGTGTCAGTTTGGAGCAACTGTACGCTGTGATACCATATCTGCCCCTTGACATGGAGCCGGTCATCTGGGCTGGCATAGATGTTCTGATGGACATTGCACCACAGGGTCAGTCTCTCTTTCTCACACTAGGGATGAACACAAATACAGACTTACAATCATTTAACCAGGAATTGAGACAATCTCTTATTTTTATGTTTGAAATTTTTATTTTTATTGCAAATATTCCTGTTGATACAGAAGTGTTTACTTACTGATTAATTTTTTTCTTTGCATCTGGACAGAATGTTTGCCGAAGAACCTGACGGTGAGATTACTTACTTACTAAGATTAATTAGCTCAATTTACGCAATATGAGATGTATTTTATTGAGGCCCCATTGATTTATTTGAATTTGTCACTCCTGATTGAATTTCTATTGATAAATTGTGTCATTATTTATTTAATTTTTAAACATATTAAATCTGTCATTAACAGTGTCCAGCAACCGCCTTCAATGGTAAGAGCTCTTTAAGTAAAGAATCATTTTATCTTTCATTAGATTTCTTCAGATGTTTGATTTTTTTCTTTTGTTGTGTGTGTTGTTTGACAGCCTCATTCATCTGCAAAGGAATCGACAGGTATTCAAATATTTTATAATTCACACCAGAAAATATCATAACTGTTGTAAATGTCTCTGTACTGATTTTGTTTTACATGTATTTACAGCTCTGAACTCGAGTCTCACTTGAATACGTGGCACTCTATGGCTGTCCCCTGTAATTTTACCCTAGAAACATATGCATGTGCACAGGTGAGTCAAATTTAGATACTACGTAGGATGATTCAGAGTAGCGACTACTCTTCTCTTGGCTAAATAACTAAATGACCAAGTGTTGTGTCCCACATACAGCTGGAAAACTTCACAGCCCATCAGCTGGTGTCTCTCCTGAAATGTAACCTGCCTGGAAACAGCAGCCACTCTAAAATGGTTTGGAAGATGGTGCTCACTAAACTGTCCTTCATCTTGGACCCAGCTCTGGACATCATAGCTAACACAGTGAGTAGTTTTTAAAACCCTGATGAACATTGTTATCCTCTTTTGAAGTGAATATATCAAATAGCCGAATGGGCAAATCAGAAGGACATGTTTTGCAAATGGTGATTTAACCAGCTGACCTTGTCCACAGTCAATGACCATGGTGGTTCCATCAGCGTCGGTGGTTTTGGATGTAATTGGGGAGATGAGAGTGTCACTGCTGACTGATGAGCAGCTGATGAACAGCAGTGAGATCAGCACATGGTTTTCTGGTCGTCTCAGTGCGTTCCTGCCATTTGCGTCAGAAAGATTTCTGCAATGTTTGATCCAAAAGAATCTCAGCTGTCAGTCGTACCAGCAAATGTAAGTAACTGACAGAGAATGTACACACATGAATGTTCACCTTTTCAAAATAACGTGGATATGTTGCACTTGTTTTCAAGCTGTTGGACTTAGTATTGGGGGCTTTGCAACAGGATAGGTAAGGCAATAAACTACCTGTGGCCCAGAACCCCTGGGAGAATGGGGTTGCTGCTCCTAATTTTAAGAAGGTTTCTAGTAGAGGATGGGTTAAATGCAGAGAAGGAATCTCCCCTGTGGGACTGATAAAGACTACAATACAACCGATTGAGCTAATTGAATGTCCAAGTATGCAGAACTACTTACTGGACGTATCCCTCTATTGGAAACTATGTCTACAGAACCTTCAGTTTCAGCATTCAGCAGCATTATGGAGAATGTCCTGTTTGCTAAACTATGTTAGTTCACAGGTTTCTGGGATGGATTTTTTTCTTGGAAAACACAAGATGTATTGTATACTAAGTGTCATTCTGTTTTACTTTGCTCTGTGCAGCGTCGCAGGTCTCAGCGAACACATGAGTATGATGGATGCAGATCCCATGTACAGTCATAACATCTACAAGCATTTCATCCTTTCCTATCTGATGCATCAGAACACATTGGGTAAGCAGATAAAGCCGATCAAAGTAACATAGACTTAGAAGACTTTCACTGAGCAAAATGTTTGTAAAGTAGGAAAAGAAAATGAATATATTTAAAAAATATAAAGAGTGTCCCTGTCGTATGACCCATTAACTCCAAACCAGTGACCAATGTCAAATTGTATTACTACCCTTGACAAATAGGACATGACAATATATACATATTTCTATGCATATGTTTCAGAACCCCAGTGTCTCTCTGCAGTCAATAACAGTGCAGAGTGGCTGAGTAAAAACTTTGGCTTCTTCTCAAGATTTGCTGTTGTCACTGACTTGTACGAGCTGAACCCAAACTTCTCTGGAGTAAGTCTGGAAAACTTGAACGTGCAGACATACTTTATTTTTATCCAAGTGAAGAGACATGTTTAATAAATTAATACATTAATTAATAAATTAATTAATAAATAACTAATGCATTCTCTCTTCTACTGTATTGTCTCCTGAACAGCTGGAGGTTCTTCGCCTCCTTTCTCCAAAACAGTTGGCAGAGATGATGGTGTTGCCTCTTCCTACTCCTCCAGAAAAACATGTTGTCATCAACAGTGTGTTTGACTTTCTGGAGGCAAACCCTGAACAGCTTCCAGAGGTCCTACACTACCTGGTTCCACTTGCCAAGGAGGTAAAATCTTTGCTTTGATCATTTTCATCCCACAAACTTTTACCTGTCCTGTGTGTTTGACTATGAAATATCTAATTCCTTAGGTCGATCCACCCTGTGGTGTCTACATACACATGTGAGTACTTTCAGATTCAGATAAGTTGTATAAATCATGACTGTTGTCAGCAATTTTGATTTTTCTTCCACAGTGATTTTAATTACTTCATAAAATGTTGTATCTTACTTGTTTTTGTAACTAAAGCACTGTTAATGTCATGATGTTGATGGGACTCCAACACAGTGTATGTACAGTGTTAGATAAACCAGTAAATGTAAAGAATGTCAGACAACCCAGTCAAGTAACATAATATCTCACACTATTTATATCTAATAACTACTTTTTAATCTATGTGTTAGTTATAAAAGTAACATAATCAAAGGGTTGTGTCGTGTTGATGATCATATGATCACTGACGTCTGGTTAAATGTCTGTTTTTGTTATTTTCTTGTCAGTTTTAAGCAACTGTACGCTGTGATACCATCTGTGCACAATGACATGGAGCCGCACGTCTGGGCTGGCATAGATGATCTGATGAACATTGCACCAGAGGGTCAGTCTCTCTTTCTCACACTGGGGATAAACACAAATACAGACTATACAGACTTTGAAATTTTATTTTAATTGCAAATATTCCTGTTGATACAGTAGTGTTTACTTACTGATTGATTTTCTCTTTGCATCTGAACAGAATGTGTGCCGAAGAACCTGACGGTGAGATTACTTACTTACTCAGATTTATTAGCATGATTTACTTATGTATACATATGTAGTTTATTGAGGCCCCATTGATTTATTTTGCCAGCATTTTGTACCTTCAGTTGAATTCCTACAGATGTCATTATTTATTTAATTTTTAAACATATTAAATCTGTTATTAACAGTGTCCAGCAACCGCCTTCAATGGTAAGAGCTCTTTAAGTAAAGAATCATTTTATCTTTCATTAGATTTCTTCAGATGTTTGATTTTTTTCTTTGTTTGCGTGTATTGTTTGACAGCCTCATTCATCTGCAAAGGAATCGACAGGTATTCAAATATTTTATAATTCACACCAGAAAATATCATAACTGTTGTAAATGTCTCTGTACTGATTTTGTTTTACATGTATTTACAGCTCTGAACTCGAGTCTCACTTGAATACTTGGTACTCTATGGCTGTCCCCTGTAATTTTACCCTAGAAACATATGCATGTGCACAGGTGAGTCAAATTTAGATACTACGTAGGATGATTCAGAGTAGCGACTACTCTTCTCTTGGCTAAAACTAAATGACCAAGTGTTGTGTCCCACATACAGCTGGAAAACTTCACAGCCCATCAGCTGGTGTCTCTCCTGAAATGTAACCTGCCTGGAAACAGCAGCCACTCTAAAATGGTTTGGAAGATGGTGCTCACTAAACTGTCCTTCATCTTGGACCCAGCTCTGGACATCATAGCTAACACAGTGAGTAGTTTTTAAAACCCTGATGAACATTGTTATCCTCTTTTGAAGTGAATATATCAAATAGCCGAATGGGCAAATCAGAAGGACATGTTTTGCAAATAGAGATTTAACCAGCTGACCTTGTCCACAGTCAATGACCATGGTGGGTCCATCAGCATCAGAGGTTTTGGATATACTTGGAGAGATGAGAGTGTCACTGCTGACTGATGAGCAGCTGATGAACAGCAGTGAGATCAGCACATGGTTTTCTGGTCGTCTCAGTGCGTTCCTGCCGTCTGCATCAGGACAGTTTCTGCAATGTTTGATCCAAAAGAATCTCAGCTGTCAGTCGTACCAGCAAATGTAAGTAACTGACACAGCACGTACACACATGAATGTCCACCTTTTCAAGATAACGTGGATATGTTGCACTTGTTTTCAAGCTGTTGGACTTAGTATTGGTATATTATATTATATATTAGTATATTAACAGTTTGAGAAACATGGGACAAGATGGACTGCATATCCCACAGGCCATGGAACGCCTCACGATCCCACAGGAAGAGCTCGAAAGTGTCACTGGGGAGAAGGATGTCTGGAAACACCCTGCTCAGCATGCTGCTGCTGTGACCTAGTTTAGGATAAGTAAAAGAAAAGGAGAGGGCAAGGCTTCAAGCCTTCTACCAAAGGGGGGTTAGGTTCAATGTGGGCCACTAGGTCCCTTCTTGTTTGGGATCCTCGAAGTCTGTTGAAACATCACTGTTTGGACATGTGGTGCTTTGAAGGTAGATCTGAAGAAAAGAAAGTGGAGGATGAGAGATATCTTCTTTTTAGCTGGTTTCTCTCTTTCCTTAAGTGGAAGTAAATTGGTCCTTTGCACGGCAGCCATTTTGACATTTTAACAGTAAAAGGACAGGTATTATTAATCACACCAAAGATGGCTGTGCTCAGTTAATGTAAATCAGGACGGCATGACAGGGAACTAGCACGCACCCTGAAACTGAGGGACCTAAAGTGAAAACTGACTAACCTAACCTTCTACCAATATTTCTCCTTTTTCCTTCAATCCAACACATTATGTTTCAATGTGTGATGTCAGCTCAACCTCCAGATGAAAACATCCTGATTTCTGTTCTGTTCTGTGTTTTAATTTTCAGACTGCAGGGGTTCATCCACCACTCTGAGTACATGTCTGTAAAACAGAAGAACGTGGTCTTGATGAGTTTCATCATCCCCTTCCTGTCACAACCACACTCAGGTACTCGCTGAGTTAAAAAATATGAACAAACACGATGCTGTGACCATTGATCCATTTCATATTCTTGAAAACAATGTGTTAGCTTCAGCAGATAATCTCTTTATCCCCACAACATGCTCCAGATCTAGGCTGTGTGAATGGCTCCAATTCAAGTGCAGAGTGGCTCATGAAGAATCTCGGCCCATTTTCAATGTCATTGTCTGTTGAGGAGCTACTGTATCTGAACCCACACTTCAACCCTGTGAGATTTCAGTTTTGCAGACAACAGAATTTTAAATACTCACCCTGTCCTGATATTACGTTATTATATTAAGCTGTGATCTATTTTTTCTTCCTTCCTTTAATTTTCGCTTAGCTGGAGGACTTAGGACTCTTGACTCCAAAACAGAGTGTGGAGCTGCTGGTGTTGAGTCATCCTAACCTTCCGGATCAAAACACCATTGTTGATATGGTGTTTAATCACCTAACTGAGCCTCCTGAGCAAAAGAAGCTTCCCGAATTTCTGTTCTACCTCACCATGCTCCTTCCACAGGTTATTAGTGTAAAGATCTTAGTCTAAGTTTGTGAGTTTCACTTTTACACTGTTTGTTTAAAGTAAGCATCTTTCTTTTCTGTGTTTCAAGGCAAACCTTTCATGTTCCGCATACAAAATACTGTAAGTCCTTGTCAAAGTGCAATATGTTTACGTGTATTTGTGATCATACAAAATAAAAAGGTGCGTCTGTTACATTGTGGTGTTAATTACACATGCTTCGATCTTCCAGGTTTACCAGAATGGACCTGGCCATGGTTCAAGTTCCTCTTTCTCTAGCTTCAAATATCAGCCACAGCAAGAATGTCTTATTCCAGCACATGCCACCAGGTGAGAAAATAATAATGACATAAACAATTTTGAAAAGTTTTCATACATCTGACTGTATAACACAGACATGGGACTAAATAACTAATAAAAAACAATACTGCGATATGAACAAGACAATTGCAGAGGAAGACAAGGCTAAATATGATCTGTCACTTCATGTGTGTGTTTACCTGACCTGTGTGGTACCTGTATTTAGTGGTTGCTATAGTGATGGCACCTCATGAGATACAGAGCAGGTCCATTAAAAATACACAGAGGGCACAGAATGCACCTTCCAAACGACTCATTGTAAAGTAGCACTGTAAAGTCTGTACTTCAAGGTGCCTAAAATGTCTTCTCTGCTAGTGTCAGAAGTCTCGGCCTGAAGACTCTGGTGTTTTTTTTTGTTGGAAATGGATGAGAATTTACAGCTTTATTTATATGGGCACCTTTGTACAAGAGTTTGAGAGGTTAGTTTATGTTGAGAAGTTGGATGGTAGAATGTTCTGGTAGAAAATCACGTATGAAGAGTAGTCTGTGAACTAGAGAGCAAGTTCAAGTGAAACTTTCCACGCAATACACACCAATGTCATGGATAGGAGTACAGTAACTGTTAGAAATCTGTATAGACCATGAAAGAACTTAATTGAAGGATGAAAGTCCCAAGTTTTTGTGAATGTTTTAAAGTTTTAATGCACACATTGAAGTACGTATAACCAGTAAGTAGTAGAATTGTGTTTCAGTTCAAGACATTTTCTTTGAAAAAAGTTGAACATTTTGGAAAGTATGAAATATCCAGAAATTCTGAATGGACTGAAAAATGTCCTAATCCAGTGTATCACGCTTTTCACTCAATAGACACTGTGTATATAACCCACTATATCCATTATTAAAGTCTGAACTAAAAACGTTTTTCAATAAAATGATTATAAAAATGCATTTTAAAATGCATTTCCTGAGCAATAGCTTTAAGTAATTGTGGCATTAATCTGTTTTATTGTTTTGCTATAGGTTGCATCATATACAAAGGAAATGTAAGTATATATTATTTTGGCTTATTTAGTTTGAACATTATTTTACATTGTATCATATAATATGTTCTGGTAACATAGTGCTACATAACTATTTCAATCTGCCCTCACAGTGCAATGTCACCATGACAAATGGTAAGTTGTCGCTCTGCTTGAAAATATGTGTATGTGTTTTTTTATAAAACACTCAATTAATTAAAAAAATATAATCAACATGAATTATTATGTTGTTGTTTTCTCACAGAAACAGACATATGTGTTGGAGTGAACAGGTGAGCTTTATAAAATATTCACTTGCATCGTCTATTATGTATTAAGCAATGGCAAAAAAATAAATAAATCTATTTTATTTTGAAATCACAGCGCAGCGCTGCAGCTCCACCTCGACAGTTGGAACGTGAGCGGAAAAATGTGTGACTTTGCGATCGAGGAGTTTGCTTGTGCCTCAGTAAGACAGCAGAAACACTTTAAGAACAACGACAGGTCCTAAAATGGTGGGTTGGTGTATTTTCTCACCTGCTGTCATCCTGCTCGTTCTTCACACAGCTGTTGGCGTTAACAGCGCAGGATGTGGCTGCGATGCTGATGTGTAACAGGTCGTCCGACTCCAGCGGATCCATAGCCGCCTGGAAGCTGCTCCTCTCTAAAACCTCTCATGTGCTGGATGGAGCTTTGGATCTTCTTGCCAGCGAGGTAAAAAGATTTTGATGCATGTATAGCAAGTATCCATATACTGACATATCATATAGTTATTAGTAATTATTGTAATGTAATGTAATGTAATTATTATTGATCTGTAATTAGTTACAGGTCTTTCTTGGATATAATACCCCGTGTCTCAATGGGATAACCTGAATAAATAAAGGTTAAATAAAAAATATAATAATAGTAATTATTGTGACCGAAGGGTCCCTGCTAGATCAAGGGCTGGGGTGCCCCTGAGCAACGTACACAATCCCCATTGTTCATTGTTAATTGGAAACTCTAAATTGACCCCAGCCACACTGGAACCCATTTTTTCTCAGTTTTGGTTTCTGTGACAAAATTATTGCTAAAAGTTCTGAATTGAAATGAAGTTATATGATCTCTTGTAGACTTTGGACCCCAAAAATCCTGCTCTGCCAAAGATTCTGGACGCGATACGCGAATTACGACTGGACACCTTCAACGTCGTCAGCTTCAATGATCCTGTCTTCATCCAGCAGTGGTTCAACGGACGGCTTCTCCCGTTCCTGCCCGCCGTTTCCGCTGACTTCCTGTCATGTATCGCCACAAAGGCATTGAACTGCAGCACCTACCAACACATGTAAGCCTCCCGTCACCTTCTCTCACTTGTGAAGGCAAAGCATCTGTCACACGTGTGACCCTTTTTTAACTCATTTTTAATCTCAGTGTGCAGATTTTGAGTCACGCCCAGCCACACATGACCCTCGCCACGCAGATGTTTGTCTACACACACTTCATACATGTTTTCCTGACCAAGAATTTCACTGCTGGTAGGTGCTTCCTATAAAGTTGTGGTGTTGAGGTACAAAAATCTCTGTAGTGATTCACAAGACCATAATTATCTATACAAAATGTAATGGCAATTGCTTTGATGTTTTAATGTCATGTTCATTTAGACTTTTTTTCCATGAGTCAAAAAAGTAACTGATTATTTGATTTTTTTGGTTTAGACCCCGGCTGCAGTTTCAACACTAACAACTCTGGGGACTGGCTGCAGAAGAACTTCGGAGGTTTTTCTGTCCTTGTTTCCACCCATGACCTTCAGATGCTCCACCCCAAATTCTCAGCGGTATACTATGTTTCACCCTGTTGCTTATTTTCTGAATGTTCCTTTATTCACTGTATTGACAAGCTGTGTTGTCTGTGTCCGTACAGATGGAGGCGCTGCCAGAGCTGACGGTCAGACAGCTCGCCGAGGTGTCTTCCACACCTGGCCAGCTCACCTCTTCTGCACAGGTTGACATGTTGATGAACTATGTCCCCAGCCATGAACTCTCCGCCTTCTTTGATGCATATTCACCTGCCATTATGGTGAGTGTGTGTCTCAGATAATAACTTATTTGGATGGAACTGAGTAAACCAATCAACAACAATTTCTCTGGTCTTGTCCACATTTAGCAGTGGATGATTTTATCCAGACCACAGCTCCTCCTCCTGTCGATCCCTTATACATTAATCAGTCCACCCCCTTATATTTAAGTTTAAACCATTGCTTATCTGATTATCTTTGGTATAATGTATCGTAAGGTATTCATATACTCCAACTGACCAGCAAGTATCGGCACACTCTCAATAAACTTGTCCTTCTGTCTTTTCTGCAGGGTAATGAACACTTGTTCCCCTCTGTGGTGAGATCAGCCATGCTTCAAGTTGTGTTTGACAGAGCAAACCTCTCAGATCCCTCTGTGAGCGACTCCACCGTGATACTGTGGCTCCACAACCGGCTTCGCCCCCTGCTCTTCGACCTGTCACCCGGCCATGTTGCACCATTTTTCAAAATACTGACGGGAAGGAACTGCAGTCTGGAGCAGCAGGGGTATGTAGTCATGTCGTCATGTAGTCATGAGGTGGTCACGAGGAGAGTGATAATGGTTAATGAGCCACACAGCAGCCATTTTGACAGGTCACAGTAGGAAAATCACAGGTGTTAATAATCAAATAGATTTGGCTGAGTTCCATTTAGCTTCCGGAGTTTCAGGGTTCATAGTAGTTCACTATTGTTTTTTTGCTCCAGTTCAAATATTTCCCAGTGAAACCAGTGAAACCAACAAACTTTGTTTTGTATTTGTGTGATTTATTTTGTTAAGGTGTATGAGTGAATTTTGACTTTACTTTACTGGACCCCACTAAATTTAGTTTTTCATTTGTTTTTCAGAGTGGAGGAGCTAAATTCAACAATGTCATCTCTCAGTGGTGAGGCAAAGGAAGAAATCCACAACGACATCGTTCAACAGCTCACAGGTAAACAATTCCCACTGAAAGGATTTTTTTTTTTACCCTGTTCCTTTCATGACACACACTGCTGTGCTGTCAAAGAGTGTCAAGGGTCCCCACTCACCTGGGCTTTTTCCCTTTCTCTTAATAAAGGACCAGTTCCTCTTCGCTGTTATGGTGACAGCCACAACCAAAGTTTTTATGGTTTCCTGGAGCACACATTCATGGGATTTCAGTTCCCCAACCTGACTACCTTGCTGTTACTCATGCCTCACGACCGAATGCCTCAGGTGTGTGTCAAGATATAAGAGAGGCATGTGACCAATCATTTAGAAAACAAATATTTAAGAATGTGTTTTGTGGTTCTTCTAGTTGGTGAACTCCATGCCTCCGTCAGATCTTGGAGCTTTCCTCCGTCGCCCTGATGTCGTCGATGACGATGCTCAGCTCTGCGTTCTCTACAACAACTACAAGCAGACGCCAGCCTTCCTCGAGACTGTATGTCCCACACACACAAAAACACAAAAAAGTTCATACACATTGCTCTTTTTATTACCTCATTAATATGTTTATCTTCTACAGGAGTCTCTCCCAGAGGCCGTGGGGCAGTCCACGCTGCCTTGCGTCTGGCCAATGGCTCTTGAGAGTTCGGAGAGTTCAGAAGTCAACGCTTGGTTTGACCAAAGTCTCCCTAACTACATGGGCTTCCTCACAAAAGATCTGATCAGCCCCAACGTCACTTACAACTCCAGCTGCCTGGCCTTCCAAAAGCTGTATGCATGCATGCCTGTTTTTGTTTTGTGTTTTTTTTACGTCAATAACAGGAAAAATATCATAAAAAAAAAAAAACGTATTTATTTTTCTAACTGTGTAACACTTGCGTGTTCCACTACAGGACATTTAACTGTTCTTTAGGGTCCCATCATATGTTATTATCTGTTTATGCTGTTGTCATATCTCTTGAATCCACTAAATCTTACCTTATTTTTTCTTTTGTTCTCCTGCCCTTTTTTTTTATTTCAAAATACCTATATACGTTCATATTCTGTATTTTATATTAAGATTTTAATACGAAGGAATTCAAGGGAAAGTTGCCATAATACAATATCTGTCTACCTGCCCCATCGTCATGTAAAATGTGTTTTATTGTCTGTTTGTTGTTTCAGTGTTTCACTTCTTGGTGTATACAACTACACTTCTGTGGACTTCAAGAGACCAGATGTGTTTGACAGCATCAGGACGTATCTCACCTCAGGTCAGAGAGATGCTTTTCAGAACAAGCCAGATAATATAACGTAAATAGAGGCAGCAAAAACATTAAATGCGCATAAATATAATGAAACGGTAGAAATAAATGTAGCAACAGTACAAGAAAAGTTAACCCACAACCAGTGTTGTACACCACTGGTGCAATATTGTCTCAAATAAAGTGAAGTGGTGTGTTTAGTAACACTTAAATCAGCTAAGTACTTACTGAAAAAATAACATAACTAATAATCAAACTATTGTTTGTCTGTTATCTTTTTTTATTATATCATTATCCCAATTTTGTCGCTGTCTCCATCTTCGTAGGAAAAAAAGGATTGCAAGCAATTTTCTTCTTCTTTCTTCTGCCTTAAATGTCCCTTCTGGGGCTCCATACCTTCTACATTTTTCAACTGATTTAAAAAATTCTTACATGAAAACATTCAGATGACACATTATAACGTATTAGCAAAATGTATTGCAATGTATTTGTAGTATAGTATAGAATAGTCAATATGAGGTGTAAATAAGCAATTTTCATATTCAAAGTTGAATTAAATAATTTTTCTAAAGTGACATTATTCAGATTCTGTATATTCAGTTCGTATAAATTAATCATTCATATGTTGTTATCATAGCAACGGTGCCAAGGTGTTACAACTCCGCTGACCCAGAGCTAAACTCGACAGCCTGGTTTGCCGAGTACATCGGCCAGTTCATGCTTTTCCTCACACTGGAGGATTTGCAGACATTTGGATCATCTGAGGTGCTGAATATTTTTTTTTTTATTTCTGATGGTGTGTTAATGTGTCAGCTACAGACAAACTCATGCGCATTCACATTCTTCCCTCCTCTCTGCAGGTGATCCAGGTGTTCACAGTGAACCCTTTGAATATTGCCCTCCTCAACCACTCCACCTTATCTCTTAACCTCACCAACTACTACACCGAGCTGGTTTATCTGCAGGACAGCAACTTTAATCCCTTGTTGTGAGTGTAAACGGGTGACACCCTGCGTATATAGCTGTATTTACTGTATTTTATGCCGAGCCATTTCCGTCCCCTCTCTCTTTCAGTCTGCCTCTGGTGTGCCGGTGTGTCGCTCCTGGACCGTCCTTCAGTCAGCTGAATGAAGAAGAGACTTTGATAATGTTGTACAATCTGACCACAGTCTGTACAGACCTGGATCCACAGGTAAAAACAACAACATTCAAACAGGATTGGAGTTGTTTTCCACCATCTGTTATTAATCATTTTCTCCCTCCTCATTTATATAGCAATTTATCATGTTGCTCACTCAAATCAGTGTCCTGATGTATGAAATTTGAATCCAGATGTCATAATTTGTGATAAGAGGTTTGATTCCCTCAGCTCCTTCTCCTGCTCCCCCTCCCCCTCCCTCCTCTGTCTGTCACACACACGTGTATTTTTTAGAGAGATGGATGGATGAATTTTATTGATCCCAGACTGGGAAATTGTTCTGTTACAGCAGCATGAGGCATCAGGCATATAACATCAGCATACACCTGTGTAGAATAAAAGAATAGAATATACAATATTACAACTATGTATATATATGAATCACACAGTCAGAACGGCTATCACTTACAGATCTGTATCGGACCTTTGTTCTCCAAAATGCTCTCCAAGACTCAACATGTTTTTTCTACTTGAATTATAGGTTTCTTCAGCACTGGCAGGTAACCTTGGTGACAGCATAGATGCCACAGCCATTACTGCCCTCGGCACAGAAAGCAGCGGTCTGTCCACAGGCCAGATCCACACAATAAAGCCCGATGATCTAGTTGATTCTCTGTCCGTTCTCAGCACTGTGAACGGCTGGAACGAAGGTCAGGCCAGGGCCATTATTGCTTCTATCATGTCCTCTGGAAAATTTGAGGTAATTGTCTGTCTGTCTGTCTGTTACTGTATGTTTTACTGGAGCCTGATTTTGATTTGAAAGGCTCATGTCATGTTTGAGGGCAATGCAAGCCTCATCATCACATCTTCATCCTCCTCAAACCAGATCACTGGCTCTTCATCACTGCTGAAGCTGGGCTCCCTCATCGTGGGTGTCCCTGCCTCTATGTTTGGCCGCATCAATGGCACGCAGCTTGTCAATGCAGCTGAAAACCCAACATTCCTGACGCACTTGATGTCAACTCCACGAATCATCCAGTTGATTTTTGTTAAGCAGGTATGTCTGTCACCTTTCTGCAGCAGGATTTCTGATTGACTGATCAGTGCACATCTGCATTTTTGTTTGACATAGAATAAATGAAAAATATAGCAGCAGCACACTTACTGATACTTTAGGGGCAGGGAAATTAAACATCCTGCTGATATCGTTCCTGTAGGAGCATTCTCGTACAAAGTACCTTAAAGGGATACTTGAGTATGTTACCAGAAAATGACCTTGGTAGAAGTAGAAGTTGAAGTCACGTTTTATAATATAACTTTAGTAAAAGTCTTAAAGTATATAACATTTACTGTGTTTAAGTAACGAAAGTAGTTTTCTGATATTAATTTATTGCAAGTGAATGGGTATGAAAGATGTGTGAATGTGTGAATGGCAAAGCTATAGTGTAAAGCAGCTCATGAAGACTAGAAAAGCTCTATATAAATACAGACCATTACCAACTCTTCTTCTGATTTTATCTCGTAGTAACGAGTAACAAAGATAGTTAGGGGAAATGTAGTGGAGTATAAGTAGAAGTTGCTAATAATATAAATAACAAAGTAACATTACATTACAACACTGAGTAGGAGCCTGGTTGCTGGTGACATCTCTGAACTTCAGTTTGCAAAATGTCTACACAGAATCTTATGGCTGACTTTGACCGGTTGGCTCCCAATGAAATAGTATGAATAAAACGTGTGTGCTAATCAAATTTGGAGTTTCTCATCTTGTTCTTTCCTTTCTATTAAGAAACCATTATACCCGAATTATGTGGCATATCGCTGACAGTATATGAGTCCAGTTTGTGCAAAGGTAAAGAGTGTGATGAAGTGCCTCAACCGTCTCCTTTCAGATCATATCAGTGAACAGTAACAGCGAGGCCTTGATGGTGAACGTCCCAGATGAAATGGCCACCGAGATCCCTCGAACTCAGCTGCTGAGCTTCACCAGTACCAGCGTGATCAGAATGGTCAACAAGAAGAAATGGAAACATCAGCAGGTTGGAGGACGCAACAGTGAAATACACACTTTTGTACACCTGCTCTGTGTGTGTCATTACATATGTTGTATGTTTTCTAACAGGCTGAGCTGTTCTTCGATGTCTTAGCTGTGGAGGATGCGACCACAGAGTTGGGAGGTGCAAACAAGTGAGTCATTAAGAAGTTTCATCCCACAAATGTCACAAAAGTATGGATTTTTACATTGATCACACAGTAACATACAGTGTGTACGTGTGTGTGTGTGTGTGTGTGTGTGTAGCTTGTCATCCTCTGTATTACAAGGGTTCACCTGTACTGGAGTAAGGACCATTAAAAAGGTGCAGATTAAGAAACTGGTCAAAGCCTGTCGGAGGAAAGGCAAGAAGAAGGTCAAACTGACGGAGACACAGGTGAGAGATTGAGAGAAGGTGTGTGTGCGTGTGCGATAAGGACCATTTCCATATAAACTTTTTCCACATCTCTAGATAAAAGATGTTAGGGTTGGAATTAGCTTTAGATTATGGCCTGGTTTAGACTTTTAGTTGAGAAAGGTTATTAGTAAGTTGCTGAAGAAAGCGGTTGCCCAAAAGGAGGTGTGGCGTTATAATGGGGGAGCCTTAAAATATTTGTGAAAGTGAATTAGTCTGGCTTCTCCGTAATTCAACTAAATGACTAACCTATCAAGCAGAATTAGAAACATGCACACATGCGCTCTTGTATTCATACATTTGTCTAGTAGGCGTATAGCTCGCATCTGTAAACCAGATGTAACATGTAGATTTTAAAACAATCGGTTTTAATGTACTCTGAAGACTCTAAAAAACTGAAGCAGTCATCCCTATGTGTATCTTAAGTTGTACTGACTGAGACAGTGACATAGAAATGGTTTGCCAAGTGAGAAATATTTTTTCACGAAGGAGAGACTCTGACTTTGTGTTTATTTCTCCAAAGCTGACGTGCATGTACAACTACATTAAAGGAGAGTCCGACGCCACCAGCTTCGACCAATATCCTAGTGATGTGCTTTTGTACTATGAGTGAGTTACTATTTATTTGTAAGGTAAAAAAAAAAAAATGTGTGCTGTAATTCATATTAGTTACTGTTTCTTTCTTTTGTTGTTGTTGTGTCTCCCTACAGTTACTCTCAGGTGCCTCAGAGCAGCTGCAGGTCTTATTTCGGACAACTATCAGATGCAGACTTCTCTGTCTTCTCCAACGACCTCAGCTACAAACGTACTAATCTGTTAAATAATGCCAAGAGCTGCCTGGTGAGTCCCATTAAAACCAGTTTTACACCAAAACAACATTTTGTATTACATAGAAGCCAGTTTCCTGAGGGAGTTTAAAGTTACACTAAGCAACTTTAAACTTTAAAATAAAATTGTAAGTGAGTCTAGGCATTTTCTTAGCTGTCAACCATTCAGTTAATCTCTAGATTATCAGAAAATGGTCAAAAATGTCTTGTTTTGTCCACAAACCAAACAAATTCAGTGTACTATCAGAAGAGAAAAAAAGGTAATCAGAGAACCTTTTTATTTTCAAAAAACAACCTCAAAATGATTAATTGATGATCACATTTGTTATTTAGTCATCAACATTTTTTTGCATTCGTAGTTATTTAACATATAAAGTCGAAAATAATCTTAAATCCACAGATTTGAAACTGAAATGAGTCAAGGGACAATAAATCTGTGAATTCAGAACACCACATTTTAACTCAACTTTTAATTGCTAATTTAAGATTAGGGCTAAATTATACCCTAACTAAAAAATCAGCACACATATTTATTGTTATGACTGTTATTACTAGTATTATTATTACTATATAAAACGCAGTTTGTCAATGGTGTAATGCTCTTCTCACTTTTATTTTCTCAGGGTGTAACAGACACCAGCTTGAGTGAGGATAACATACGGTTGCTGGGAAACATGTGCTGCTATGTGGACCCATCTTACATTGAGGATTCTGACCCGTATATCTTGGAAATCCTCAAGACCTGCTCAGACCTCACTGACTCTCAAGCATCTTCGGCTCAGACTCTGCTGCTGAGCGGGAAAACTCCATACGGGTATGTCCACAGCAGCAATCTCAGCTTTTAA
Organism: Solea solea; assembly: GCF_958295425.1. Classification (NCBI taxonomy): domain Eukaryota; kingdom Metazoa; phylum Chordata; class Actinopteri; order Pleuronectiformes; family Soleidae; genus Solea; species Solea solea. The sequence goes on from NC_081143.1 coordinate 24,172,053, forward strand.
ACTCGTTTCAGCTTTTAAATCAGGAACCTTTGAGGTCCCGTCTAAACTTGTTTTTCATGAACCAGAGAACCATCAACGTGGGATAGACAGACTCTGGAAGACCTGGATATGTTACCGCTGTACATGACGTCAACGTTCTATGACCAATTTGACAGGGTGAGCATCTCCTGATCTCTTTAGTGATGGACTGAGGTTGATGTTTGGGGGGGTTTGAGACTTCATGGTTTTGATTTATTCCTGTGAGCAGAAAACGAAGCGCGAATTTTTGAAGTATTTCCGGAGATATCTCAAGAGAAGTGGTGTGGACAGAAGGAAGAGGAGGAAGTTCAGGAGAGCAATGCGACAATCGCTTAGAAAGAAGTCAAAGCGATCTATTGGTAAGTTTATTCTCTCTCTCTTGTCTCATCTTCCCCCTAAATTTTTGTTCATTATGATTTTCCTATTTTAAAATGCCAGTGTGGAAGCTCTACTGCCCCCTGTGGATATATGAGTAATTACCAAAACAATCTGTGGTCTCTAACACCTTTCCACTAGCATGACTCAACTCGCCTCGGCATGGCACAGTTACAGTATTTTGCTTTTCCACTAGCGATATTACCTGGTACTTTTGTAGTACCTGCTCTGGCGAGCTTCCAAGTGAGCTGTGCCAATACTATGTGTGACGTTGTGAGACTGCCGGCTACTGATTGGTCAGAGTGCCGTCACAGGAAGAGCATGAGCGCGACATCTGACACAAGAATCAAGAAGACTTAACAATCCTCAAAACTAAAAACTCCAACAATTAGCAGGGCAATGTCTAAAATCTCAATATTTAACAGAGGAGTCTGGTGTAATTAGCAACAGCACTGCTGATCGCGATCACGACCGCGTGCGGCATCACAAACCCTGCCACTGTATTTCAGTCCAGTGACTATGGAAGACTGGAAGTCTGTGCTCCGGTCATGGAGGATGTACTGAACTAATCTTTTTAATTAACTAGGTTCTAATGATTCAGTTAAACTGAAAAAAACTGCTTTACAAGCCATGGCAGTTTTACGCAGCCGTGCAGTGATGACTCCCTCCAAGTTGTGGAGATACTATATTGTAATGGAAAACCAACTAAACCGTGTAGAGTCGAGCCGTGCCGAGGCAAGGCCAATCCTTTATGCTATGGATACTTGTTCAAATGACAACGTGATGCTGAAAAACCAGAAAATACTCTCAAAAGATCACAAAGACTTAAAGTTATTACCATACCTGTCCACTAGAAACAGAGCAACCATGGCATCACTTTTGCAGCCCTTTCTGGGCTTTAAGTTGTCGACAGCGTTCTTCCAATATCCGGGTAGATTTGAGCATAACCAGAAGGTGTGGGCATTTGAAAAGTTACAAACTTTACTAACTGTTTTTGCCTCGTATTTCAGCCGATGAGTGCACTGTGGGAAGCATCACTCAGGTGACAATCAGCGATGAGACGTTCCCCTTCGATTACTTCGAGGTGGCCCAGTTCAACTGCTGCCTCAGCGCCACGACGGTTAAAGACAACTTGGCTGCCATCGCTGAAAAGGTGGACGAGCAGGAATACCTCCAGATTGTACTCAGCAAGCTGCACGAGGTTAGTGATGGGAGCCGTCATTGGTTGGCAAGTGCTCGATTTAATGGCAAAGCAAAACGGATACTATAACAGATAATACACTTTGATCTGGGCTGGACCGGGCCGGATTATGGGTAATGATGCTAATACTGAGTATGTACACAAATAATATCTTGTCCTGTCCTTTTTTTATAATTTCACCATACATTAACAGTTAAACTGATACAGTTTTAACAGTTAAACTGATACAGTTTTATCTGTTAAAGCTTTTCGTTTGAACAACTGATCAGTTTAGATTTTTAGATTGTCACATTCAACCTTTGATGGCATGTCATGTGCAACATAGAGAAATGGTGAGAAACCAGTTTGGTTTTTTGTAAGAGAGAGACTAACCCCTGTGCATGGAAACTGAGAAGTGAAATGTTAGTTGATCAACAGGTTTGTTGATCACATGACTGAATCGCAGCAATAACATGAGAACATGAAAGTGTCTACATGATTGTTTTGTCCAGGCACTTTAGTACTTTTAATTTAAATAAGATTGTTCGCATAAAGGAACCAAAGAAAAATGTTCACTGATCAGCTAAAAAAAAAAATACATAGATTTTCAAAATGAAAATGACAATTTTGTCTTAAACGGAGCTCACTTTAAAATCTGAAAATCCTCTGAGGTATCTTCAGGTATCTATTACATTGTGTTTCACCACATGTTACATGATGTGTTTTTTTGTATTAGTATTCTTACAGAAAACGTCTGACGTCTGCTCACTGATTGTCACATATTTATTATTTTTTTAGGCTTACGCTTCCAGCGCTTCCATCCCAGAAGACCAGGTTCAGGTCTTAGGCCCAGTGTCGCGTGAGGCCGACGTTGCTCAAATAAACAAATGGACGATCACTCAGATCGATACTCTCTCCACTTTGATGGACTCGTCCGACGGGAAATGGGACCCGAGCATGGTGAGTAAACTGACAAACAAATCAACTGTGTTGTGCGTATTAGGGCTGCAGTGATGATGATTAAAACAAGCTTTCTGAATTTTCTGTTGTCCATTGTCCTCTATGTTATCTATGTATATTTTCAAAGAGATCTTAAGTAAGCGACTCAAAATGAAAGAATTGATGTTAAAGCGGAACGAACAAAAGGAGATATTTGATATTTAAAAAGTGCCAGAAATTGTTAAACCCAGACAAGACAACACACATAAAGTATATAACAGACAGCAAAAAGAAAGTCTAATTTTATTGTGATTGTGGCAAAAAAAACTACAATTTATTATAAAAAAATCCTGCATAATTAAATGTGATTATTGTCTGGTTTCTTTGCTCCAAATCATTAAAACTGATACATTTTGTAAGACATTTGAGAAGATCGTCATTTCGAGGTTTGGAAAACAATGAGGAACTTTTTTCAACATTTTATGGACCAAACAAGTACTTGATTAATCATGTGTTTTTCTGTGCATGTTGGGTACTGCATATGCTTGTGTGTTGTTCTCATGAATGTGTGTTTGTTCTCACCCAGGCTAAAGTCATCATCTCTAAGTATCTGAGTGTCGTAGGGAACGAACTCGGCAGCGTAGAGCTCAATGCCATCGGAGGAACCAACCTGTGCGCTCTGGACGTGGACGCTTTGAAGAATATCTCCCAACAAAGCCTCAAGTAAGAAGTCAGAGCCATGGCACATGTGATTCTTACACCAGTATAAATCCAATCATCAATGTACAAAACCAGGTTACAACTGCAAGTGAACTGGATTTGGTCTCCCAGGAGTTGAAATCCTCAGAAAATGACAGTATTTTTAATTTATTGAATGAATTCCTCCATCAATTTTGTTTGTGAGCAGCATAAGTGAAGAAAAAAGGAATCCTTGCAAGATATATAGAAGGGGTTTGACACTGAGGTTTTAAATGAGCAGCCGTGTTGAAGGTTTGCACCATTTCTAGTAGATAATAATCTACATCTTTACTGCTGTGTTTCTCATCTCTCACCTAACAGGGAGGCCGACGCCCTTGATGTGTCCAACTGCACCACAGAGAAAAAAAAGGAGCTGTTTGCCATCGCCACAGAGGCATTTTCAGAAACCAGCCGCTCCTCTGTCTCCGTATCCAGCTACCAGCTCGCAAAATCTTACCTTGGTAGGCATGAACACACACACACAAACACACACACACAGTCAAGTAACAGTACTGAAGATTGTTTGTTGACACTTCTTTTCCGTCCTGTAGGGGGTGCAAATTTAAGCTACATACAAAGTTTGGCAAAATCCAATGTCAGCATGGACATGGCTACTTTTACCAGCCTGGATGAGAATGTTATACAGGTCAGTAGTGTGTGTGTGTGTGTGTGTGTGTGTGTGTGTGTTACGTCTTCAGGACCTTTTCTGGCACAAAAAACAGGTCCTAATCAAGATTATTCAAGTTAACAAAAAGTAATGAAATAGCGAAAACACTGAAAACTGAAATAAAAACTAGAGCTAAAACTAACTAAAATGTAAACTTTATGACACAATTCTTGAATCTTGCACCTGGCAAATACTCCATATTACAAAAAACTCAAACTAATAAAAACTAGCAAACCCGCTCTAAAACCTAAATAAAAAAATTTAAAAAACAAAAATAAATAAAAACTAATGAAAAATCCCAAACTATTGTACCCTTGGTCCTAATGAAGTGGGAGTGTGTTTAGTTTAGGTGATGGTCGAGGTTTGGGATAACACTTTGTTTAGTTTATCCAAATTAATGGATGTTAATGAGGGCCTTAAAAGAATAGCTGTGTGAGTGTGTTGTGAGGACATTTTAAAGGGCTTTTTCAGGATCAAGACCTGGTTTTAGGGTTAGGCTTAGAATTAGGTTTAGGTTAGGTTAGGTAAGGGTTAGGGTTAGGCATTTAGTTGTGGTGGTTAATGCATAATGTCTATGATGTGTCCTCACTAAAAAGGTTTCTCCACATCTGTGTTTCTTTCTTTCTTTTAACAATTCTCTGCCCTGCTCTCCCTGAAAAGGCCCTGACTGTTGATGAAGTCAAAAATCTCCTTGGCGCCAACGTGGCTGAGTTGAAGAACTATGAAAACCAAACACAGGTAGAGTCATGGATCAGAGCTCAGTACCAGTCAGAACTGGACACTCTGGGATTGGGGCTGGTAGGAGGTAGAGCTGACCCCACAACTGTCGCCGTCACCACCACAACAGCAGCAGCACCACCACAGTCAACACAAGCAGGTGCAACTACCCCTGCATCTGGAAGTGCAACCACAGGTGAGTGCTTTATAGTTTCAAAACTCCTCCCTAAACAGTTTAAAAATGTATTCAATGGTTTCCTTTGGATTGGTTTCAAGTATCAACACAAATATAAAATAAAATAAACAACACAAAAGGGCCAGACTGTGACTATAATTAAAATACTAGAATTAATTCAAACGGAGATATGAAGTTAAGAAAGCTGCATAATAATCTGCATACATTTATTTGTGTGAGGTGAAGAATTATTATTGAATTGCTCACTGTACTGTGGCTACAAAATGCATTTGAAATAAGAAATGTGAGGTCTTTTAGAGGCTTCAACTGTCAAACTTCTCTGATGTGAGATGATTATTTGATTCATTAATTGTTGCTCATGTGATGTGACATCAATGGACACAATGTTTCAGGGAAACAACTCTTATTTTATCACAACCTTAGCTTAAAAAGTTAAAATTTAAAGACTCATATAACTGAGGTACAGTGCTACAATGCTAGCAAGGGGTCATGTGATCACAGAGGCCAGTACAGAGTACAGTACTATTTGGGGGTTGCAACATTCAGCCAGTCCGAGTTTGCTTTCACACTTTAGTGAAACGAACAGAACCTTTTGAATAACGTATTCCCCTCCTCGCCTGAGGCGGCGCTGCATCAGGAATTACTGAAGAAGAAGACGAGACAAATAATGAACAGGAAAACTCGCTCATCTGTTGGTTAATGCAGGACAACTTCTGTCTCTGCCACATAAAGCGCAAAACATGGAGCTGCATCAAATCCTATCGTTTTATGTGAACACATATAAGCCGCAACAATGCGCTCAGACATTTCTCCCGGCTGTCGTTCTACACGAGTATGTTTTGGTTGTGTTTACCCACAATGCCCTGCGTTGTAGTCCGCTTCCTGCATTCCTGGAGCAAAAACTCCCTGAATTGAACCATGTTTTTCGTCGTCATGCAATTTCAGTCAGAGTAAGTCATAGAAATAATAAATGTAGTGACTGACAAACCACTCTTGATCAGTCAGAGTTGTTAAGGATATAAGTGTGGTTTTCATTGACAACCAAGGTGAGGAAAATGTGGTGTTATTGATCGTCTTTTCCGTTCCAGGTCATGGCTCTCGCGTCCGTGCAGACGTCGGCGTCTCCCTCCTCGTTCTCTTCGTGCTGTTTGTCATGTCCCAGCATGTCGTGGTGTAAAGACAACAGGACTATTATCATGACTGATGAGGAGTGGGATTTATGATCCAGGTAATAGTCGAGATGAAATGAGCCAAGAACTACTGTCCTTTTTATTTGTCTCTTAGTAATAGAAGTATAGTGGCGGTGAGTGAATTACCTCACAGCAGAAGTGGTTAAATTAGTCTACATTGTTACATTATAGTGCATTAACTTACAATAAACAAAACATATCATGTGCAATAACAACAACACAGTACATTTAAGTTTATGATTCTCTTAAGTTTTACCCGCCGAAAAAAAAAAATTGTATGTATCATTGCCAGACATGTTTACCTGCTTTACTCATATTATTGTATATTTTTCACTTGTTTAACAGACAGAAATAAATAAATGAAGGTGGCAAGTTTTCTGCAGCGTTTTCCATCGCTGTAATCCTTTAGATTCCTCTTTTTGAGACGACACTTTGTGTAGCCTTGAAAATGAAAATGAATGAATGAAGAATGATTATGGAACTCCTGTTATAAATGAATAAATAAAGTGTATAGTCATCCTTGTCTCGGTTTATTAACCCTATTAACACCCTTTAAACTTATTAACACTTATTTTAACCATAAAAGGAACCAGAAAATGTCCTGTAATTTAGTGCTTTTGGACATTTTTTCAGAATAACTTCCGAAATCTGGCAGTTATTTACAAGAAAGAAAACCACTCCAGTTGTACACCAACAAAAGATTTTGCGAGTTAAATTAGGATTTTTGAAGAATTTGAACAATATAAAACATATTTACGACAACATTTTTTGAGTTTCTCAATGTTTCTTTGTCTCTCGTGTGCAAAAAACGCTGATTCCTGAAACAGCGTGAGTGAAATTGCCGTAATAACCAAACGTTGGCTTTGATGTGCGACATTTCTCAGCTTTCAGGAATAGCTTTTCCGATAGCACAAAATATTGCGTAACTATGGTTAATGCAAAGTGCGCTTATGCAAACGTGTCGTCAGCGATACGCTCGGTTTTAAAGGTTTATGGATGGAAAAATTATTCTTTTTCCTGTAAATTTACAGAAACGACACTAAGAGCAAATTTAGTCCCAAATTCAACATGAAGATTCAGGCATTTCTTACGTTAATTAAAAGCTTTGAATCCAAACAGAATGAGAAGCACGAGGTGTTACAGAGCAGTTTCAGTGGCAAACTTTACTGTCGGATTAAATTATTGAGGGGTAGGAAATTGCTTCATGGCATATTATAAGCTTATAACATATATTATTGGACCTTAGTGACACAGTTGATCACGACATACTGATCGACAGACTGGTGGGTGGGACTTAATGGTTCTGCTGCTAAACTGGTTCAAATTGTGCTTACAAAGCAGGGACAACTTTAATTATAAGTCTGAGCAAACAAAGAGGACACACGGTGTTCCTCAAGGATCCGTTCCCGGCCCACTTCTATTGAACATCGACATGCTGCCTCGAGCTTCAGCTTATAAAATATTACAACATATCTTATCACACCTGTGCAGATGACACACTACTTTATATATGCAGTGTCATCACATGACCACAGTCACTGAATAAGTGTATTTATCGAATCAGTCAGTGGATGCGCTGGAACTTTCTCCAGCTCATTTTCATCATGTGTCTCATCTAAAATACGCCTGTTATTAGACCTCAGAGCTCGGGGTGGAGTGTGAAGAAAAAGAAGTTCTGAGAGGTAAGATGGTGCCAAAACGTTAAGTGCTTTAAAAACCAACAATAACATTTTAAAATCAATCCTAAAACGAACAGGAAGTCAGTGGAGGAAGCACAAACACAGGCGTGATGTGGTCTCTTTTCTTTTTTTTGTCCTGTCAAAAAGCGAGGAGCGGCACAATCTGGATGAGCTGGAGTAGCCGGACAGATGACTGGTCTAAGCCAACATACGGGGAATTGCAATAATCCAACCGAAATGTTATAAAAGCATGGATTAGTGTTTCTAAGACCTTGCAAAACTAGGCCATTTCTGTGATTTTACTGCCCTGTAATGTTTTAAAAAAAACAAACAAACAATGGTTTGGAGTAAATAACACAGGTATAATACACAGGTAGCACAAAAGGTAAGTACATTTGTTTCCTCAGTTATTTCTTTGTTGTAACAATGTTTCTGTAAACTGTGTGTGTGTGTGTGTGTGTGTGTGTGTGTGTGTGTGTGTCATGCGTGTAATGTAATTGAGTTGCAGGTGTGTGTGATGAACTGACTGATTGCTCAGTGTGAGTGTTCAGGTGCATCGTGGGATCTGATTGGTCCAGAACAGGAGGCTCCAGTATAAGAGGCCTGAGACTGACTGCAGACTCTGAACATGTGTTCACTGAAGCTTTGTTTATGTGTTGCTGCTTGTTGTTGGGGGTTTTTTTCTGCTTAGTTTAAAGTGCAGGTGTATTTATCAAAGTAAAGTGACTGTCTTTGCAACACTGATCAGCCTGGTGGCATCTGGAATAAAAACCACTCTGTCACAAAAAGCCTGGGTTCTGAAAACTCTCCAACTTTTGTGGCTTTGCCTGAACTATGTCATTTCCTCATAATTATGTGAAATGTGTTGTCATTCGAACATCAAATGTTGGCACATTCTGGAGTTGAATCTCCGCCGTGAGCCAATAAAGTATGCTGCCTGTTTGTAGGAGCCATGCCTCATTTTTATTTGTGTGTGTGTTTTACGCAGGTGTTGCTGATTTCAAGGGGCAAACAGTTTTCTACATGTGCTCGGGTTTAAGTTTCCATTTTAATTTTATTTTTTTTAAAAAGCGGGACATTGGAAGAAAATAAATCCTAATTCTATGGTAACATTTCTGCATCAAAATATCTAAAAACAAACTGGCTAATGTCATCGATTTTTGACTGGTTAACTTACATTCTTTAAATCCGTACATATACGTATTTATATCAAAGGTTACCAACAGCTTCATGAATGAAAGTCATCTTTTAAGGGGTTTAATACACTTTTAAATGGTGCTCTGTCCTCAGGACTCTTCAGTGTGAAGCTGGACCTGCACGTTTCACAATAAAACAAAAGGAAACCGTACAGAGGAGAAAACACGTGACTGCTACGAATCGTTTGTTGACATTTCTCTTGTTTGTGTGCCGTTTTTTTTGTTCTCTTGTGCTGTTTGTGTGGCCCCTTGTTGACCATTACAACAAAGCCTTATATATGATATATCTTATAATGAGTTATTTCAGTATGTTTTCTTTATTACTATATTCAATTTGCATTGCATCATAAATAGGTGTTTTTGTATTTGTGTGCAACAACAACAAAACACTGGCAGACAGACTTTTTGTTTTTTTTAATCAATCAGTACAAACTGGTGCAACATTTCACATGTAAACAATTGCAGCATCTCAATCTTTTAATACCTGAATAGCTTGAAATAATAGTTTAGTGACTCAAGGAATCAGTGATTCCTCGAAAAAAAAAGATTTTGTTTCCCCCTTCAAAAAAGAAAAGTGAGATTATTTCAAGTGCTCATATTGTTATTGTTTGCACTCCTACACATCGTAGGTGAAACAATGTCAGCTTCATTAATAGCCCTTGCTTCTCCCTGCAGCCAACACTCATCATCATCATCATATCCTTGTTTCCTAAACATAATGTTTATTTCCACAGCAACAACTCCACCAGTGCAAGAGCTAACATTTAATTTCCCCCCAAAAAAACTTACTAATTACACAAAAAGAGACAAGTTATTTTAGTTTATTGAGTCGTTATGAGTTTAATGGACAATTTAATATTTATTTCTTATTTATTACTGAAAACTCAATTCTTAACTAACTTTGAAGCGTTTGTTTGTACATTTTGACCTTGATTCTCTGAATTAAAGTGTAAAGGTTGTCCGACAGCTCAGCATTTGGAAATAACTTCCATTTCACCTGCATTTCCAATTGTTTTTAGGTCATTTTTTTTTAGTTCAATTGATTCATAAACCAAATTATGGAGCAGTAAAGGAAATGTCAACACCTCCCAGGAGTTTAACAATAAAAGTAGAGCAACTTCCTTTCACAGTAAGGCTTTTAATGTGAAAAGAACATCCCGTTCTTTAGTGTTTTGAGGTGATGTTGTTACTCTGCACATCTCGTCTCCGTGCTTCTTCATCACCAATCATAGAGTAAAAAGCAGAGTGGCACTGATAGAATTAGAGCTGTGAAAATGTACATTAAGCATGTGATCTTGCCTTTAATTTGCTAATGTACCCCCTCTTTGTGCTGGTCATGATCGAAGCCACTGTTTAAAACTAGTGTTTCTTGTGAGGATTTACAGTAACATGAGTTTAGCTGCAGAGTTTTTTAGGAAAAATGTCGCTGAAACGAAACAGTTGGCACTGAATTCCCACGCTACAGTGTTCTTAAGTGAGGACACGCCCACCATCATCACAGGTTGGGTTTTTTTTACTTGTCATGACTCAATCACAATAATTGTCCTTTCCTCCTGATTTTCTCTTACTATAATTTACTAGGTCGTTGCCTTTCTTTGGGTCTGTTTTATTCCCTCAGGTTAAATCACAGCTTCATTTCTCCTCATCCTCTCCAGTCCTGCTCGTTCTCCCTCATGCTTCCCCGCAGTCTCGTGTTCAGGAGGCCAAATGGCTTCTTTTCTGTTCCGACTCTCTCCTCTCTGCCTCCGTCCTGTCCTTCAGCGCCTTCAGCAGGATCCTGAGCAGCATGTTCTGGTTCAGCAGGTGTTCTGAAGTGTCCGCCAGCTCCTGCAGGCGCCTGACCGCGTCCCCGAGCTGCCGGCTTTTCTCCTCGTGCCGCTCCTCGAGGCTCTGCCTCTCTCGCTGCAGCTCGGCGTTCTGAGCCTCTAAGCTCTGAGCGTCAAACATCAGGCGCCGGTTGTCGCGCCACAACTGCGCCAGCTGTCGGGAGAGACGTTCGCGGGCTTGATGGAGCACTTGGAGTTCACTCTGCAGGGCGAGGACTTCGGCGCGGAGGACGGATCTGGGCCCTGAAGCGTCCGCCTCGGGCGATGACACCGGTTTGTCTGCGTCGTGCGCAGAGCCAGAGTGTTGCAGGATGAAGTGCAGGAGGTTGGGCAGCGTGATGGGAAGATTGTCAGGAAACTTTACACTGAAGTGTTTTCTTCAAGACAAGAAAGAGACAAGGAAACTATTGATTTAGAATATTAGGTTCAAGTTCTCTCTTCTTCATCAAGTCTCCTTTAGAGAGCTCAACATGTGTTAACATTCTATATTTATTTAGATATAAATGACATACAAGGAAACAAGGAAATCTTCAGGCTCTACAAATTGCATATTTTTTCATCTTTGCATGTGCTGTTAAGTGAAAATTATGATTCATTTTATATTGCTTTTTTTTTTTTAATGTTGGATAATTAATAATTGTGCAGAAATAAGAACAATTAATAAAAACAAGCCAAGCGAACGTTTTGAAATGTGACGTATTTTTACAAATTTCACAAATTCAATCAGATTTTTAAAAAGAGTGAGTACTTTTTGCTCAGGTGTGTTTATACCGTTGGTTGCCTATAGGTTGTGCTGAAAATAAGGATTTACTCAATATTGCATGTTCTTATAGCCTCTGTATATACGTTTTAACATAGTAATGGAAAAAAGAACATTAAACATCCTTTCGAGCAAAGTCAGCATGTTCTTGTCTTTACACACTGTATATGTTAGACAAAATGTGTACAGTAAAAAAGAATTATGGAGAGTCTAAAAATATGACTTCATGACGCACAGGAGTGGGAAAAAACAGAATAGTGAGTGTGTGTGTGTAAAACCGTGGACACATTTTAAAGCCAGGTGTGAACAGACTCTTTATCTGTGATGGGTCCGATCAGACTGGTTGTTCTCACCTGTATTTAGGGAAGAGAAGGATGGAAGGAACGTGATCCACCATGAACTCCCAGGGCAGATCATTGCGGGCAACGTTCACCCTACACAGAGGGGGTCAAATATTACTTTTTGTATTCTTTAATGGACAGAAGTTCTAAACAGAAGTTACTGTACATTTACCTGGCCACAGTGATGGTGCTGTTGCCCTGTAACAATCGGGCCAGCTGGATGATGATGTGGTTGAGAACGGAGCAGAATCCGCACCACTGAGTGTAGTAAAACAGCAGCACGTCCTACACCAGAAAACACACACCAGCTCAGAGCCATAAACATTCTGCTCATTTATTTCATTTCAAAAACACCACAAGTCTTTCCTGACCTTCTGAAGATCCATGATGGAGGGCAGGAACGAGGAGGTGGTGAGTTCTGCGATGAGGGGGCGAGGCGACGTCTGCTGGTGCTCCTCTTCACCTCCACTCTGCGTCTCCTCTCCCACCAAGTGTCTGTCCAAGAGACTGTACGGAGCGCTGAAATTCCTGATAAAGGCCTCTTGAAATCACACCGAGACGAGCACCATGGAAACAGAGAGAAACAACATGTTTTATGTATGTGCATATGTTACGTACAGTGATGGTCGATAGGATGCTAAATGTTCGGAAATGTGAATTTGTCCTGGAGGTCATTGTTTAGGTCATTTGTTACCTATTACGGTTTTTAAACAATCGCAGTTCAAGTTTTGTACTTTTTTTTGGGACATTTACAGATTTTATAATGTGTGTGTATTGAGCTGCTAGAGTGGCACACTCTACACAAACTCTTCTCCTGCCCACAGTTTCCAACCTACACAGACATTTTTTTCTTTTACATAAAAACATTGTTATGGTTGTTGTCTAACCCCGTGTGTTATTTTCACTTTCATATGACTTGGAGTTTTTCTTAAAATCGCCTAAAAGCACAGAGAGTTCTGGTCAAACCTCCCTTTGACTCCCATGTTAAAACTCAGCTCTGGAGTTGTTTCTAAAACAAAAATGAAGCAGGAAGGAAGCAACATTTCGTAAATTCTATTGACTAAACATTAGTCAGGTGTAAAAAAGTGTCCTCGTCTTACCCAGAGACTCTGTTAGTGTGGACGCTGCGTTGCGATGGAGCACATAATGGACCTCGTCCTTCAGGTTCACAATAGCTGCAAACGACCTGTCGCTGCTGCTGCTGCTGCTGCTGCTGTTGTTGTGGGCGTCGCCTGATGAACCGGCCTCATGGTGAAGAGATGAAGTCCTGTCGCCCGTCGCTCCGAGCCTCACGGCCAGCGGCCAGTTCAGCGCAACGTCCAACAAATAAAACCTGAGCGTCCTGTTGGTCTGACAACGCAGCCCCGTGATGCCACCGTCGCCCCCCCGCTGCGTGACAGAAGGCGGCGGCAAGGACAAAGAAGGCGTCGTAGGAGAAAGTCTTTGCGAGTCTGGCTCCTCTTTGGCTTGTGAGTCACTGAGTTGAGGTTGTACTTTTCTGCAGCAGGCACTGTATTGACTGAAGGGACTGTAGCTGTTCAGAAAGCTGCTACAGCCCGACGAGGACACGGGAGCAGGGAGTTGGTGGAGGCAGCAGTGTCGCAGATAAGACTGCACCGCGTCTCCGCCCCGAGCTGTGGAGAGGAACGCGCAGCGCATGGACGGGCGGGTCCGATTTGATCCCGACGAGCTGAGACACACGTCGCACACATTTGTACTGGACTCGGGGAGAAGCAGCGACTGACAGCACAGCGGGTGGGAGGTGTCCAAACGTCTGTCCAAACCGGAGTGGTTATTCTTTTCGCAGGAGTGATAGCGCAGAGCGACATCAGCAATCTGGACAACAACAAAGAGAAAGAATCTTTAAATGTAAATCAACAGAAATTATATTTTACATATGCAAATAATATTCCAGGCAGCAGTGGACTGAAACCTGAGTCATGGAGCAGTGAGTGCGATGTGCGATGAGTTTGTTTTTTTTCTTCATACACTCACACATCTTATGTCTTTCAACCTGGCCTTCAAAATAAGAGCCACTGACTTCAGCTTTTTACTACTTCTCCTATAAAACTTTTGCCATGACGCTTAACGATAGTAATAATAGCTAACAATCAGGATCTTGTAAAATAAAATACACATTTTTATGGTATTTTTTGTGTTAGTGGTCATTAGCCGTAACAGGAAGTAGACACACTTTCGTACACGTGCAGAACAAATCGTGGCAATAAATAACTATAGCTTTCCTTATAAAATAAATACACATTTTATAGTATGTTTCCTTGTATAAATTAATTCTACAAAATATAATACACGTTTTTATGCTATTTTACAACTGTCGTGATACATGAGCGGTGACAGGAAGTAGTCACACTCTCGCATGGAATGGATGTGAATCAGAATCAGAATCAGAGTCAGAGTCAGAAAGTTACCGTTCCAAGACAATTAAGTCACTTCTCACCTGGTGCAGAATGGGATTGGACTTGAGTGGATTATGCGGCAGGAAGAGCAGCAGCGCAGGACCTTTGGTCAGCTCCTGCTCCAGGAGGCGGGACTTTGTTCCCGGCGGCTGCAGCCAGTGGAGGACCGTCTCGCGGTTTTCAAACACCCAGCTCGAGATGGACTCCGACGTGAAGTTACGTTCCAGTCGAGGGAAAATCTGAAAAGTAGTAGAAAAGCGTACAGAACGGCGTCAGTGCGTTGTCCCGCATCTACGTTAACATTTGACCAACATTGGTATGTGCATACCAAAGGGGAGTTGAATCTTCTGTGGAGGTAAACAGTTTCATCCTCGTTTAGTGAGATGGCTTCTGCCACCTGTTTGTTGGTGACCACCCCGAAACGTACAACTCCGTAGAAATCTACGAAAAACAGCGAGATTCAGGAAGAGCAGAGACTTCAACGTAACATACATACGAACGTCAAGGAAGGATTTTGTGAGACGAATCTGACCAGCTTTCTGTGCACATTTGAACATTTTACAAAACATCAAACAATCACATTGAACACAAACAATTTTTTGCTGAAAAATAAGCAAAAATGAACTCACTTAGTGTAGTTTCCCAATAAATTAAAGACAGAAAGAAAACTTCCATTTACAAACTTAATTTACAGTGTTGCAGTTTTATTTACTGCCTTTTATTTTCACACACGATCACACACTTTTTTGAAGATTTGTAAACTCGGGTCTCAGTGCTGCAAGTTGGCTTCTTACCTCTTTTAAGAGCCTGCAGGGCAGACGACAAATATGTGATGTATCCTGGCGGCTGAGGGGAGGAGTTAAACTGGAAGAAGCCCACCACTCGAGACTAGAAACACAAACAACGGCACAACCGATCACAATATATTCCAGCGCAACATCACTTCATTTACTTAGGCCACAACAGTTGTTTTTCTTTTGAGAGCAGTCCTAGTGATGCAAAACTGTGATTTTAGATCTGTTAAATTCAGTGATCTTTGGCATTTGGATTGGATTTTATATATTAATATATATTAGCCATTGTTGACATGATAGTGAGACAAATACAGGTGTCACAACCTCACAAGACTCCAGGTCTTTAGGTTTAAAAGAACCAGAATCCAGTTGTTGTTCAAGTGTAAGTTGGAGTTTTTCCCTTTTTTTAAATATAACATATATATTTCTTGTTGAGTTCAAATTAAATGTTTACTAAAACAGCAATCTAACAGTGGCCTACGACTTTTACGACGAGTAGTGTACGTAACTGTTGGTGTTACGGAGCCATTATCGACAGTCAGACGATTCTCTGCTAACTCAGTACCTCGTGGTAGGAGAGGAAGTCTTTGAGTGTGTCTTTTGATGGCAGGTAAGTGAGTGGCGTGATGACTCGGAGGACAAAACTTTCCACATACGGAGCCACAAATGGACCTTTGTACTCAATCGGCCCAAACCTGCAGCACAGAGACAAAGACAAGTTAACGAATATTCACATTTCAAATGAATTCATCGACTACCGACAGCTCTTTTGTGCATATTGTTAAGATGCTGGAAAAAGTATTGAAGAAAAACCTTTGTCTGGAAAAACAAATTAGAAAACATTAAAAATACAGCAACTATAACTGCATTCATTTAGAATAAAGTTACTAACATAAGACATTGTTTTTTACTTGTCTAGCTTTACACATATAGATATACTGGGTATACTTTTACCATATGCTGTGTGTTGGGTCACGTCAAATAAAATGTTCTGTCACATATTTTTTGTATTCTGATTCTAAAGATACTCTATAGAGTTTTCTTTCTCTCCTTTCATGGTTTATGCTTCCATTCCTCTTTGTTTGCATAGTTGGCTTTGGCTTTAAAATGCATAAGATGGCAGCCTTTGTAAAACAAGCCCCTTGCCTAAAGTACACATAAGGCTTCTTCTAAGACGGTAACACTGACCGAGTGATACGGAGCCTTTGAAAATGTGAGGTGAAAAGGAGGCATTCGAAGGCTCCCTAAACAATAACAGAATGGCCTAATGGCTAATGTTTAAGTCGACATAATTTTCCATTATTTCAGTATTTTTGGAGTGATTTTCTCTCCTTTCTCCTGTCTACTACCCACAATTTGATTTGTTTGAATTTAATGGGAAGAACGATCAATTTAAGCATGTAGCATAAAGAATAGCATTCAATACTACATTGTCATTTGGGGAAGAAGGCGCATAAGAAACCTGCTTATGGGTTGTATAGTATATTCCATGCAATAACCCCTCCTAAATATGGCCAGCCTCAAGCCTACACCCCCTATACGTGGAGGAGGAATATTAACTCAAAAATATAAGATTTCATTTAAGGCTCCTGTGCTTACCTTCTGTAAAACAGATGAATGATGGGATACTGGTAGAAGTGGGTTTGCCTCCTGCATTTGCCCTGACTGTACCAGCAGTTAATAGCCACAAACTGCACCTGTGTGTTTGTGTGAGAGAGAGAAAAGACAGCTGTAAACAGACAAACCACAAACACAGAGTGTTGTGTTAACACACTCAGTCATGTGGAACTCCGTCTTCCAACATTCACACACACACACACACATTGATTTGCACTTTTAATTCTTTCACTATGAATACATGCAACAAATACCATTACCATTAGATGACAAGGCACTATTTTATCCAGTTATTCAGTAATTACTCCTCTGGTTGTTTCACGTGTCACCACAACAAACCCAAGCTTTTCTGCTGCTGCATTGTTAACCGCTGTCAGTTAAAGTTACTGTCCATTGAATCAAAGTGAGGGTGGCGCTCGCTTGTTCTCAGCTCAGATGTCCTGTACCTGTTTGGCCAGCTTCTTAGCAACCTGCTGCACTTCCTGTCGAGCAGCCATGGAGTGAGCGCACCATGGAGCGTAGAAGAAAATGAGAGACACCTCTGCGACGCTCTTCAGACGCTCCACCTGGACAGAAAATGCTCCATTTTGATATAATATCCTGGACCTGAACGTGTCACTGCCAGGGCTAAAGACGAAATTATTAAATTAAGAAATGCCAAAACATCTGTACCAGTGACAGCTGAAATCCCCTCATGCAGATTTTTTAAAGGGGGATTCCGGTACTTTTCAACCTGGGCCCTATTTAAATAAATGCGAGTGTGTATGTGAATAGTACTTACAAAAGGTTTCATAATTGGTCCAGTAGATCAACATGGCTGCAGTGTGATCTATCACCATTCTGAG
This sequence comes from Solea solea, assembly GCF_958295425.1. NCBI lineage: Eukaryota > Metazoa > Chordata > Actinopteri > Pleuronectiformes > Soleidae > Solea > Solea solea. The sequence goes on from NC_081143.1 coordinate 24,189,548, forward strand.
TTATAGCCATAAAAAGTGTTTGTTTTCACCAATAAGTGGCTCAGATTCTGAAACTTTTTGTAAGTGCCATTCACGCACACAGCCACATTTATAAACACAGGGCCCAGGTCGAGGTCAAGGAAATCCTTGTATCACTAAACTCATGAACAGCTGATCAGGTGAAGCTCACCTGGTCCAGTTGACCCATGTAGAGGTCGACTACTGGGGCCTCAGCAGAGAAGAACCGCACAGGAGGTCGAGCTGGTGCCACCACATTTTTAGCACGGCTGAGGGAAAAAAAAACAATTTTAGTCAAACTCAGGGATTCCAATCACACTGGTGGTTTGATACAGTATAATGTGATGAGACATAAAAAATGACATCACCTCTGTATTTCAAGGACTTCAACTTAATTATTTGATGCTTAAAATGTTAATAGCTATAACTGAATAATGGTTGTATGATCTGACCTTTGAGGTTTTTTTTTTTTGTTTTTCAGCACACATGATATTGTTTACTGTGTATTTAGTCCCGATGTGTTAAATGTGTACTACTGATGCTATCCCTTTGAAAACAAGATAAAGTAACAAAGATTTAAAAATGGAAACCACTTAATCAATAGTTCAAATTGCTAATGATGTATTTAGAACTCCCATTTCCAAGCAAATTGTTGAGTCTTCCATTATAACTGCTCTTTATTTAAACACTATTTCCACACTTTTCTCATAACTGTTTTTATTGTGTTGTGTTGCCATTATATATTTGATTTGTTTTGAATTCTTTAAATATTTTTCTTCTGTGTGCTTTCTGTCAGGGTCACATGGTGGAGGAGGGGCCAGCAGCACTGCTGCCTCACAGCAAGATGGTCACGGTCCAAATCCTGGGTCGACCAAGGACATTTTCTGTGTGGAATTTGCATGTGTTCTCCCCGGTGTGCACGTGGGTTTTCGCCAGGTACTCTGGTTTTCTGCCACAGTCCCAAAAACATGCAGAGGTTAACTGGACAGTTCTAAACTGACCATAGGTGTAAATGTGAGACTCAACTGTCGTCTCTATATGTTGGCCCTATGGTTTTGGGGTACATAGGGCCAACATAGGGCGCCCTATGTCAGCTGGGATTGGCTTCGGCCCCCACGACACGTGGAGGATAAAGTGATAGACAATGAGTGAGTGTGTTCTGCCTTTAGATTTTAACTTAAGGTGTTCCTTCTACTGTCTCTGTAAAGCACATTGACTGACCTATGTGTATGATAATGTGCTATACAAATACATTTGCCTGCACACTAGGACTATCTATCTATCTATCTATCTATCTATCTATCTATCTATCTATCTATCTATCTATCTATCTATCTATCAGGGTGAATAATTATTAATCAATTACTACATTAACTGCCAAATACTTTAATAATGCAAATATTAATAATAAGAATAAAAACAAGTTCTATGATTGTCTTCTGTTACTCCTCTATAACAATGAGTCAAAAAGACTGATTAACATTTCTCACTGGTTAATGGACCACCAACTGATCGATTAATCGAGAAGATATTCATGTTTTGAAGCTGCTGTACAGTGGTACAGTCTTTGTGGCACAGTTTGAGCACAGCACAGCTGCTGGGACCAGTGGGTGGTTGGTGATGATGATGATGATGATGATGGTGACATGGCTAAGTTGGTTGTTGTTACACTGTTGTATGAGTGTATTGACACTCTACGATGCGTTTAAATGGTTTAAAGCATGAGTTAATCCTCTTAACAAAGGCCTTTATGACTAGATCATAGAGGAGCAGCTAATGTACACGTTTCACATGCTACAACAGCTGTAACTGTTCATGTGAAACACGAACAAGTTCAAACACACACAATAAAACTGTGACTCTCTCTCTATATATATGTTTATGAGTGTGTGTGTGTGTCTTTACCTGCATGTGAACTTAACAGCCAGTATGAGCAGGACGCTGAGCACGATAGCCCCGCAGAGAAGGTCCGGTCTCCGGGCCATCAGAAACAGCACCTGCCGGAGAGACTGCCGCACCCGGCGCAGCATTACAGCCCGTTGTCGCCTCCCCGTGCCATTTATACGCCCCAACTGTTGCTTTCGTTGCTTCAATGAAAGTGGGCGGAGGTTGGGTGAAGTTGGGTGGAGAGTGGGGAAGACTGTTTCGCAGGGAAGACGGAAGAGTTAACCTGGATTGGACATTTCTGCTGCTGGGTGCGTACGGCGTTCAAACACGGGCGGACCAACCTTTCTTCCCCACGTAGACTGTTCACTTCCGCAACAACGACGTCGGGGGGTCGACTGTGAAATCTCGTCAACCTTCGAAGCGCGCGGCGAGTTCAACGAACTCGTCCTAACGCGCGTATGAAATGTGATTGATGAACAGACACGCTTGCAGTTAAGAATAGCGAAAATATTCACACATATTTTTCACGTTATAATTTTTGTTGTTTTTTCGTTTTTACGTTTTGAGAGTGGCGTGTTCTTTTACGGTAGTCCCTACGTTGTTATGGCGACAACACAGTACGTCCCCCAGCTGCTATTACGTGCAAATAACGCCAGAGGGCGGTCCCGTGTAAATTTTCAGTCAATTATTACGATAGAAAGATAGATAGACAGATCATTTTCCAGTAATAACTAAACAAGAAAGAGCAAGTTAACATTTAAAAATCTTTATTTTTCCTATGGCATTAGAGAACACTGAAGAACAAAATCACAGTGTGAGAACCTTCAAGTGCAAACAAGAAATGTAAAAAAACAAAAAACTGTGTCCTTGATGAGTACTTGTCACCCTCCACATGGAAATGTATACTGTGAAAATTCATCTTCAACAATTAAAGAAAAGAAAAGTGCAACTCCATCTTTGTCTGGTACAATCAAATAAAATATGCACCAAGCTGTTTCTCCTTAAAGATATCAACATAAAAAAAGATCCACATCTCAGTTTTATTTCAAATCTTAAGTGCCCAAATCCTGCTGATCCAACTCCTGAAAGAAAACATAAATGTCTTAAATCTTTGAACTCCAGCACCAAGATCAGTCGCCGTCAGAGCGACGGTGCCAACCAAAGAATACAGAATAAGGACTTGCATACACTGATAATGCCACATTACTCAAACTGATAGTTGTTCCTGTAAATGATTGTGGATAACATGCCAAAAAAATGACATTTGATTTTTGAATATAGAAGTTAGACAAAAAAAAAATGTGTACTTGATTTCTTCTACTGTCAGTAACCAGGTATGTATATGAATAAAAAAAAAACAAAGCTTCCCTTATTCTGGACTGAGGCTGTCTCAACAGCAGTACTACAGTACTACAACACTGTAAACTGTCAGGGAACTCCTCATAAGGCCAGTCTTCACTGCCTCCAGTGTTTGAACATGACTTATCTTTTGTATCCTTACCTTCTAAAGCATTCTGGTAATTAGGTATAGCATAGGTAATGTGATTTGTGTACTAGTCCACAGTAATAGGGTCTCCGAATCAGCATGATGACGGACCTTTCACTGCTTCTCCTCATATTTCTTCTCTCCTAGAGTAGCTCAAAGCCAGCCTGGCAAACATCCAGCAGAGAGAAGAGCCAGAAAGTGGGAGAGAAAAAAAAAACTTCCTTTCCAGCAGCAAAAGCCAGCAACGCCATTCTTTAATGGTGAAAATAAATAGCTGCTTTCCAGCAACTGGCTTTCTACCCATTTAATGCATTTGCTTTTGAGTCGTGTGCCGTTCCACTGAGCCCCAGTTGCTACGGCGCCTGTGTTTCCGGGTGCATTAGCTGCTGCACCACCATGTCTATATTGACGATGGGACTGAAGTATAATGCCCAGTAAAAGAAACAGTTGCACACAAACTGCGGGACGAATGGCCACAGCAGAGCGAATGCAAACCCCTGCGATAGCATCTTCCACAGATGGTTCCACATCTTGTCTGGCAGAGCCCTAAACAAAGAAAAGAAAAGAAAAGAAAAGAGTTAACAAGTTAAAAAAGTAAGAGGACACCTCCAACCCTACCCTAAGAGGAAACCTCTTTTCTTACAGTATAGTGTTTGTTTATCAAGGGATGTTTAACACCTAGTCCTAGTAGGCATTCTGTTATATGGAGCAATGAAACTAGAAATGTTTCACATTAAACAACCTAAAAGCAAAGAGAGCTGGTTTTTAAATGAACAACAATTGAATAAGCGATAATCAAATGAGTTCAATAATCACTGTGAATACTGCAGGTGCTAGGTTTTGATAAAAGAGAGAAATGCATGAAAAAAAATAAAATAAAAAAAGGGAACATGAAGAACTGTGTGTACCTGATCCTGGCTCTTGTCAACAGTCTCCACAGTGTACAGCCTTCCAGCACAGACAGCAGCATGGCGTTAACAATGATGAAGCGGGACGTCCAGTAGTGGACATCCAACCAGTCCCACGCAAACTCTGCTATTAGCTGGTACGGAAGCAGGAGATACTTCACCAGGAACTCCACCCACTGACGCCAGTTTGGCTCCAACTGACCAACACAGGGACATCATAGAATATAAGAAGAAAAGCTGGTGTGTGGGCACTTTTTGTAGTACATAATTGTATTAATTTGGATGTCATTATCATATACATCTTTTAATTTCTAGTCTTTGAATTTCCTGAGAAATTGATAACTCTGATAGTTTCTTTCTCTATCCGTTACGGCTGGATTTAAAAGATATTATATTTGCTGTGTCTCTGTTTGTTTGTTTTTATTCAAAAATGTCACCTGTGAGTTGAGGAAGCTGCTCTCCACCGAGTGGTCGAGGTGCGCGATGGCTGGGCAGCAGGTGTGCAGGAAGGGCAGGAAGGTTTCCGCATAGTCGAACAAATACAAGTAGAAGAGCGTGAGACGAGGCGATCGCTTCAGTGCGTACAGCAAAAACAACGACTTCCCAGCGTTGGCCGTCTGATGGAAAGTGACATGAAGACACACAGTGTTGTCACTATACATGTAAGACATATAACAAACCACAACTTAGTGTATAAGAGGGTGAAACTTTTGCATAACATATACAATAACACAGCATCAGGACGGAGCTCAGTGGCCAATCACAATATGTAATCATCCCTCATTGACCTGACCTGAATCTGTAAGGGTTATTATTATCTGTGTGCCGTGCCACAAACCCCTACAAACAGAAACTCTGCTTACACTGCGAAAAAAGAATTTTTTTGGGCAATAATCTAGGAACTCACTTTGTATTCCCAGAGATTTTGTGGAGGTTTGACCCCCAGAACTTTAACTCTGTCCAGTTCAGCTAAGACAGCTCGTCGATGTGCATGACTTTCAATGTTGTAAGGCAGCTTTAACAGCTCCTCTTCGCCCAGCATTAACAGTAACCTGAAGCAAACAAACAAACACAACAATGCATGAACAACAAGTCACATGTTTCCATATTTTACACTGCATTGTTTTGCTGACTGTTGCCAGAGTGGTCATTTTAATCCTAACTATCTAACATTTGATTAACATCTTGTTCAATGATACATTTGAAAGTAATGAGGGAGGGATGAGTTGATACGATACTCAGGATGGTCAAAATCATTGGCTCAGAAAAACTAAATATAGCTTTCACAAAGCACAGTGTGTAAGAATTGTTTTCTTCTTTATAGAAGCAGAATGTGTTATAATTAGGTGGCAAATGCATCAGTTTAAATGTTTGCTTAGTAGTTTACATGGTGTAAAAAGACTATTGGACTATACTAGTTGTGGTATCTGTATCAGAATCATCATGATTTGCCAAAATCAAATCATAGAATATCTTGTTTAATCAACTCAATAAAACAACAAAACTGTAGAACAACTTTAGCAGTGTGCTCACAATTTACCTTTATCTTTTATTGTATCTGCATTTCAAAAATGACGACAGGAAAATGAGGCCAGTAGTCCAGTGTTATGTTATATTACCTTCCATTGACGTTTTCCTGCTGGAAGGCTTCACTGTAAAGCTGGGCCCAGGGCCCCAGGTTTTCCAGCCAGGACACAACTTCCTCTGCCGTCCAGTGAGACACTGGTTTAGTGATGAGCAGGTCGTGCTGCTCCACCACACCACTGCTCCAGTGATACACCATCACCATTACCTAGAAACACATGCAATTTTTTTTCCCTTTTCTATTCCTACATATGTGTTTTTTATATAAATAATTGAATATATTTGTTTGTAAAGTTTGCAATATACTACTGCCGCTATTACTACTGCTTCAAGGATTACACATTTTCTACACACAGTGACATTGCTCCCGAGTGCCACATGGACAAAACAAACATGTTCTCTCCAGAATGGGTATAATACATACTGCTGTCATACAAAAAGCTGTATTTTCATAAAATTTGATTCATATTTATGCTGTTTCTATATTTGCACGGGTCTGCTTGGGTGAAGCCACAGTGTTGCGACTGCAAAGATTCATGGGGCAGAAATGATCTCCTTGCATTATGAAAATACTGGTCCACTGTATCCTACAGACTAAAGGAAACAAGATGAGGAGTTTACCCTAGCATGTAGAGAATTCAACCATCTCATTTTTTTTAGATTAAACTACAGGAAGTCAGGAATATTTTGACACAATTATATCTATATAATAAATAGTTCCTGTCTAATCATTAAATCAGTCACCATATTAGTCCAAACAATCTGCTGTGCTGCAATACTAAGGCTCTGTAAGGTAGAATACCATTGCATTAACACAAGGTGAGGTTTGTCGTTTCACTACAAAGGTTTATTTGAAGTGATTTTACTGTTGTCCCATACTTACAGCCACAAAGGTGAGTGCAGATAAGACACCAGAGAAGAAGAAGCCCGCTCCTTTGTGCTGGTTTGTCCTGGATCTGCCCAAGTTGTCGCCATATCTACAGTAAAAGCATGTAGATGTAATATTGAATGAAAACAGGGCTTTGATTGATTACAACAAATACAATAGAACCACAAAGGTGGGTCCAGGCGAGTTCAGTCATAACGTTGATATCGTGAAAGCGGTGTAATTTTACACATCTGAGGCCTCTTGCCAGAGAGTGACATAAACTGAGACACTGTCAACTAGAGCTGAAGATTATACAGCTTCAAAACTTCATTAGTCACAGTGATGAGGATCTCTGGAATCTGTGACCACACTGACAGGATGTTGCATTGTGGGTAATGGAGGCACAATATTTTCACTTGGAAGAATGCATTAAAAAAAAAACCTGGGTACTTTAATCATTATGTGGTCATGGGATGATGTGAAGGACACACTTGATGTATAAACACAAGAAAGACAAAGAACTAAAGTGGCCACTTCTTAAGAAATAATGTTTTTGGTTCTGCTCCTTAAATTCTGTTCTTTTTGGATTAAAACCACCTGTCTTTAATTTTAAAAGTATACCTCTAAACTGATGGATTTTTAATGTACACTAAGCTGACAAAGCACTCCAAATCCTTTACACCAAATCCATGTGTACTATGTAGTTTGTAGTGAATACCTCTGGAAGGCCAACAGGCTGCGGGAAACTTTTGGGTTTGCCTGGACTGCTGCTCTTCTCTGTTGAATGACGTCACTGAACAGCTTTTCAGTGGCATCCCTAAGAAGAGGAAAACAATCATGTTCACACAAAGGATTAATAGATGATAACAACAGTGTTGGTGGTGTAGGTAGTTATGTAACTCTATCAACCTAGCTGATGATGATAATTCCTGGCTTCTGTCAGAAGAAGATTAAGAGTGAAACTAGAACCTCCACAGTTTGTGGGAGTTCTGATAAAGCTCTTTTCACATGGTATGGCTGGGGGCCTGTTCAAGCTCTCCCATCAAGCCCCTGAATTAAAGTGTGTCAGACGGTGTGTCTAACACACTCTGCAGAATCATTTGATAGTGACTTCATGACAATGCAGAAGTAGTGATAATTTGATTATACTGTTTGTATTCAGTGCAAATGATGTGTAACAAACCTCAGCAGTATGTTGACTTTAGGAAAACCCTCCCATTTCTCCCGGCATTCTGGACACTCGTTCTTGCGTGAGGATTCCCACCACAGAGCCAGACAGTGGCGACAGAAGTTGTGGCCACAGGTCAAAGTGGTGGGGTTCACTAAGATGTCATAGCAACAGTGACATGAGAACTCATGTTCTGTGATGTTACTGGTGGTTGGTGGCTCAGAAGAATTGGTTAAATCAAGGGGGTCGCACAATGATCCTCCCTGTCTGTCGTCTGATGACTCCCACTCCATCTGCTGCAGGATAATGGAAAAGAAGAGAAACAAACTTACAACCAAAAGGTTGTAAACTACTACTGTAGGATGACTGTCCAGGTCGCACATTCATGTTTCTACAGTTGCCCAGGTTACACAAACCAAACACTGGCTTGTGAGACAACTTTTCACATCTTTACATGCTTGCTTTAATTCCACATCTCCTTAAACATCTCATTCATGGTGGTCGCACTACATCCTGAGTCTATTTCAAAGTTCTTCCTATTCACTTCCACATTTATCTCAAATGGCTTGACTTTCAGTATTAATGCTTTTTAGGCAGACTAATGTGAATAATTCCTCTTCTTGGTCCCATCCTCGTCGCCTAAAAATGTAGTACCTTGAGGGGTTCCACGAAGTAAGCGACACTCTCCAGTATCTGACACTGTTTATTCATGAATGTTACGCCAGCAGTTACATCATCACTCCAACTTATTCTATCATGTCTGTCTTACAATATTACCTATCATAGCTATGATAACCATCAACGGTACAAAGGTCAATGGTGGCCTTTAAAGATACCATCACAAGTCATCAAAGGTCCACAATACAAGAAAAACTTGTATTCCCCCACAGCTTCAGACATTGACTGCAGCCTTGCACTTTGTCAGGAGATGTCACTCTATCTGAAGCCTCGAGTAATTAACCCATTTTCGAAACAATTGGCTCAGGTTGTTCAGTCAGCACTTCACAAAAGGTTAATTTGCCCATCACTACCATGAACAGACACTGCATGAATATACTGTATGTTGGAATTACTTTGGTCATGATGCTACTGAAGAAAACCATATCGTCACTGAGTTTTGCCAGCTCCACTTTGCAACCTCACCATTTAATGCGACTAACAGATGTTTGTAACATATGTTTAATTCTATTTGTTCATTTTTTACTTATAAAGAAGAAAAATATATTCAGTTCCAGAAGTTAAAAACCAACAGTTTCATTCAAGTGATAAAAGATAATTTAGAGAATGCAACATTCATACATACGTTTGATATTATACTTCTACTTTCACTTCCTTGAACACGTGGCTTTGGTTTCTGTTATTGGTTCTTTTCACTTCTTCCACCACAGTGATTTCATTATGTAGAGGCAACTAAACATTAATAATCTCATTTCCAAATTGCGCTAAGATTTACGTTAGTTTGTAAGAAAGAAGCCATGTCATTATTTGTATAAGAAACACACAGTTGACACAGCTAACAGTTGGCTCGTCAACACCACCATTAATTGAAGTTATGAACGAGGACGAAAGCCTGTCAAATAACGACAGTTTGGTCATTAGTAGGTTTTACATTTCGATCGTAACGTTACTATCGCTAGCTGTCGCTGGTTAGCTTGTCGTTAGCTACAAGCTAGGTCAACAACAGCATTCAACACTGCTATACTGATACTGAATCACTTTGTTGACACTATAGTTAGCTAAATGCACTGTCGTTAGGTCTAAATGTGTCAACGTTAGTTAACAAAATAGCAGCTCAGCGCGTGAGTGCTAAGTTAGTTTTGACGCTAACTAAACAACATCGATGTTCAGTGCTGTCATACCTGGCCTCAGGAGTGTCCTCCTCTGACAGGTGACGACATTACTCGGAGGTTAACTGTCTCTCAGTCTGGTTTGGTGCTGTTCGTTAGTTACACTCGAGTTCACCTCGAGTTAGTTAAACTGCACATAAACAGGCTGTAGAGCAAATTCATGTTCCTGTCACCGCTGCTGCTGCTACTGCTGCTGACGCAGTCGCACACACGGACACGCACACGCGCAGGTATTCCTCTTAGTATGGGGTTCCATTTGTGCCAAAAAATATGTCGCCACTGTCTGTGTCTACTGAACATCAAATATTAAATGTGAAACGATGTGTAGTTGGGCTATGTCGTTATAATGTGTTGTTGACAGTGTCTTTACGTAGTTACTATGTGTCGTTACTATGCGCCGTATGACAAAGACGTTATGCCTGACTACCGCGGTGGCATCGGACGCCCCTTTCCCGGCTTACCCTTTGCGGTCGGCGACACTAATTTATTTTTCATGCATCATAGCCTACTGACAAGAACAATCTGAATAAAAGTCAAAATATAGAAGTATATACTTTATATAAAAGTATTATACAAATACAAGGTCAGTGTTTGTATCAGAAAAGGTAACAAAAAATTAATAAACATACACACCTCACCCGTCTATAATGATCACATGACCCTCCTGTCTGCAGGTTTCCAACATATGGTTAGATCTCATTGAGTCTTGTTGTCTTCTTCCTCAGGGGCGGTTGTCGGACACAGCTGATTTCAGCCATGTGGCCTTTAAAAGCTGCTTCAGTTCAAAGTTCAGAACACGTCCTGTCACTGATCCTGGACTCGAATCAGGCCTTTTGCTAGTGATCATAGTAGTGACCATGCATTTACAGCCTCTGGTTGGTTTGTATTTGAATGCAGTACGTTCTTCAGTGTGTTTGTGTCACGTAACACATAATTTAAAAAAAAAAGCTGACAATCACTAATCTGTGCACAATATAGATGTCTCTGACAAAGTTGCACCCACTTCTGCAACACCTAACATTATTATGAATAAGCTCTATGCTCGATGAATGAATGACAGATTAATTTTTTTAATGTCATTTAAAATATATACACATAAATTATAAAAAGGAAAAGGCTGGGGGAAAAATCTGTATATTTATTCTCAATCAGAAAGCACTATATACATTACATTGTTCATTACTTTTACCATATTTGAGCTACTGTGTAGAGGTGTGGGAGGAAACACATACAAAAGCAATATTCAACCAATATATAGAATGCAAAAAAAGGCAATCAGATTCATAAATAACGCAGGATATACTGTATCTATCTATCTATCTATCTATCTATCTATCTATCTATCTATCTAAACATAGCCAATATTTTTTATATATCTTCAATTCAACTATATATACTGTCGTTTTGTTCTTTTTTGTGTCTAAGTTTTAAACTGAGCTTCACTAATTTTTGGTGGAACAGGAAGTTTAAAATAATGGTGATCAGTTGAAAGTGAAGTGTGCCAAAGAAAACTTTCCCCTCTCCATTACACCCTCAGTCTATTTTGTTCAGTATTCTGCTTCAATATCCAATGTATAAAGTTTAACTATAGAGTTTTTATTTACTTATTTATTTACTTATAAACCTTTTTTTCACTGCCACTGGAGTTTTCTGAAGAACCCAAGCTCCTCCATTTCCATTACGATCCAACAGGGGGCGGTATACCGCCCTCCTGCTGGTGACCTGTCATCACCGCTGAAGAAAATAGGGAAAAATACAGAAGTGGTGGCGCAAGACAGTTTAGCTAAAATCCAAACAGTGCATGTAGTCAATGACAGCGGCTGGAAATAAACCACCGTCACCCCTGCTCGTCCTCGTTTTCATTCCCATGACTTCCGTCAAACCGGGCGGCCACATCATCGCACTATGTTCGAGGTAACGTAGCTGCGACTCGGACTAATTCTTCACTGTACAGCCGCCTGCCTGTCGCTGGCTGCACGTAGCTTAACTGTGGGAGCGGTGTGAGGTACATTCACTGTATTTACCTGCTGATCAATAAAAAAAGTGTCTGGTGACTCTGCTGACATAACATGGTTTAAATATCCATTAAAACTCCCCCCAACCTTCGCTGCCAAGATTTGCTAAAACTGCAAAAACACAGTGATAGAATAGCTTGAAAGCTAGCTAGGCGTCTGCTCTAAGATAATTAGCGTCCGCTCTCTGCAATGATTTATTCTCTGCTACTGTGTGTCTCACTTGTTTTGTTTTGTGTTGTTTGTTTGTTTTTTTTGCGGGTAATGAAGAAAATTCCTGCCTGAGAACACATCTCAAAATGTCAAGGCAAAAAATGTGGGCTAGCTTAATAAAGCAGATAAGAAGCAGACGTGTTTGAAAGGCTGCAGCCTGACTGTGACGTTATTGTTTTTAATGTGTCATATGTGAATTAATAATTCATTGTATGGCTGCATTAAAACCATTTTTTAATGAAGTGTGCTCTCTCCTCAATTAGTCTAAATATAGCAAATGTGTACCTATACATGGATACATAAATATTTGGCATATGCCAAATAGTCAATAGTTGATTTTAAGAGGATTTTGTAGGACATTATAAGCTGCATTGTTTTGACCCAGGTGTACCTAATAAACTGACAACTGAGTGTAAACAGGTCAGGTCCCTGTGTTACAGCAGACATGTTTTAGCAGGAAAGGCACAGGTGTTACGGACCACCTTCTCCTGTCACGTCTCCAGCTTTCTCACCCAGGTTAGAGACCGGTAGAGTAGGTTGTGTATCGTGGGTTAGGGTTAGGGTTAGTAAGGGTTAGGGTTAATTTACATAATTCACATTCATTTCTGCTCCCATGCACACAAACACACACAGAGTCTTCTCATCTCCTTCTCATCTGTCTTCCCAATTCTCCCCCACATGCCCAGTATATCAGGTGTGCACTAAATAATAAGAAATGAAATGTATGACAACAGGACTGGCAATTTTAATCACATTTTTTTTACAATGGGACTCGTCTCATTCTGTTGTCATGAATGTGGTTTTACAGATTTTATTTCATTCTTTGTAGTGTCAGAATTTACATGTTTGCATTGAACCTGTGTTTTTCTTCACTGCTGCTGTTCAATACTTCATACTGTTAAGTTTTCTGTTTGGTTTGTTGCTGCATATACATTTTGTTTCACAGTCACTTATCACATGAATGTCTGTGTCGTTTTTTTATAGGATCCTGAACTCCAAGATTCCTTTGCACTGAGTCTAAATGAACATTATGATGACCAGAATTTATCATGTCATGATCGGAGAAAAGCGCCAACGAGTTCTGATTACGGTTGCGAGGCACCAGGGATTCAAGTAATCATCAAAGAGGAAGAGGAAGAGGATGGCTGGACTGTGAGTGATAATTGTGAGTGGGCAATCTTAAATACCAGCATCACCTTACTACATGACGTACCCACATTTATTCTGTTGTGATTCGTTATTTTTTTCATTTTTGCAATTTTAAACACAGATGCGAGCTACTGCTCAGGCAGGGAAACAGAGAATACTTGGCATCCTCACTTCAGAGCATGTGGGACAGAAAGCAGTGATTCATACAGAGTAAAAGGACAACAAAGACTTAATTTGGTGGAGAAATGCTCAGAGGAGGCGGGCAGTTATGCTCTCTGTGGCCCGAGCTCGTCTGCCAGAAAGGGGCAGCAAAGACACGTGCTCTTTGACTCTGATGCCAAATCTGAGATGTCGTGTGCATATGGCACTGCCCTGAGACACGCGAGTGTGAATGAGTGCAATAACGCAAGAGAGGAATCTTTCTCCTGCCCAGTGCGTGAGATGACCTCCAGCCACAGAAGGAACATGAGCTTCCATCGGAGGAGACCTGCTGATGATGGGTGTTACGCTCCAGACCAGAGCCGGGATGTAAATCAAAGCACATCTTTGACAACAGAAGCAGAACTACATGAGACCAAAATATCATCACTTTGCCAAGCAGTGTGTAGAAATACCTTTATATTCATAACCCCCTTTCTCCTATTTGGTTTTCTTATCGTCTTACTTTGATGTGGTCACCTAAAGAATCTACATGCTACGTACACTATATGGACAAAAGCATTTGCTCAGTATTGAATTCAGGTGTTTCAATCAGGCTTTGGACTAGGCCCCTTCTCTCCAATGACGGGCAATGTTTACACTTCAGCATACCAAGACATTTCGGACAATGTTACGCTTCCAACTTTGTGGCAACAGTTTGAGGAAGGCCCTTTTCTATTCCAACATGACTGTGCCCCAGTGCACTAGGCAAGGACTATAATGAAATGGTTTGATGAGTTTTTGGTCGGTCTGGAAGAACTTGACTGACCTGACCTCAACCCCATCGAGCACCTTTGGGATGAACTAGAACAGAGATTGTGAGCCAGGCCTTCTCGACCAACATCAGTGCCTGACCTCATACATGCTCTACACAATGAATGGGCACAAATTCCCATAGAAAAACTTCATCACAATCTTGAGGAAAGTCTTCCATGAAGAGTGGAAGCTGTTATAGCTGCAAAAGGGGGACCGACTCCATATTAAAGTACTGTATTTGAATACGTCATTACAGTCCCTGTTGGTGTCAGGCGTCTGAATACTTTTGTCTATATAGTGCGTTTTTTGTTTGCAAATGCATTTATTGTCTGGTCTCAGATTGTTTTGAGTGAATATGCTTAAAAGATGATTAACTCCCTCTTTTTTAAATTCCATGTTCTATATTTAGGATTCGCCTGAGCGCAACTCTCCGGTGACACAAGAAATCAAAATGGCATCTTCAAACATGGAGGGCCAGACGCTCCGTTTGACTGTGAGGTTACAGGCAGGGGAGGCGGAGGAAGAGGAGGACGAGCAGGACGAACAGGATGAAGAAATTGGAGGATTTATCAATTCTGACGGAGAAGTGGTTGATTGGGATGCCAGTAAGTTACTCAGCAGCATGTTTACTGAAAGCCATGACTTCACACCTTTACTCACTGAAGGAACTGCTCTTGTTTGCCATGGTATTTGTAGAGATCATTTTCCTTGTTTTGTTTGCTCTGACTTTTTTTCTTTATCTAGAATTCAACCTGAACCAATCACCTTGGTTTTTACAGGTCCCGACCAAGGCTCTGATCACACAGAAAGTCCACACCAGAGCAAGGTAATTTGGTTTTATGACATGATTCAATCTCTCCAGTTTGACAAAGACGATATAAACCAGTGTTTCCCAAACCTAATATTAAATACTAATATTTTGAGATTGTGGCTCTCTGTCCTGTGAAGCCCCTCCCACTAGACAAATACAGACAGAAGCACACGCTTCATCCGTGACAGATTACAAGGGGCAATCTCTCAAATCTCTGAATCCTAGTACTAATATTGACAAGCGTTTTATTGCACTTATTGTCGGTGGAAACACGCCATAGAATTGCCCTCTGTCGCTCTAAGTTTCAAGTTTCCTGTCATGAGCTAAATTTCCTCAGGGCTGGAAATTGCCTAGAAGAGGAGGAGTCTGGTTCTTTCCCTAATCACTTGAATTCTGTTATGCTGAAAGGTTATTATGAAATTATTGACCAGTAATGCCAAACTTGGTTAACAGAGGAGGGATTATTCTGGTTTGCTTTCCTGGTAGAAAAAACAGCCAAGATTATAAATTAACTGTTGCCAGCAGCAGAGTAAGACTAGTTTCTCTTTACTAGAACTTCCATGAAATGTATTCATCTCCGTTTGCTAATGTGCTGTTACTCATGGAAGGTTTTGGGACATAACGCTGATATTTGAAATGATTATGATCACAGGATGTCAGCTTGTCTGAGTCTCGTCTGCAAGGCCATAACCACAGATTCAGCAGTAGTCCAACACTCATCATGGAAGTTGTGGGGGATGAGGATGAGAGGGAAGAAGAGGAGGGAAGAGAGAGAATAGTAAAGATGGCAACCATTTCCCCTCTGAACTATGGTAAACAGAAATCATAAGGGACACAAACTGTTCAGGTTGTAAATAATAGTTCATGTCTCAGTTTTGACGTGATCCTTTTTTCCATAGTGTCGGCGGGAAAGAAACGCAGAAGAAAGAACAAAGTAGCAGAGAAAACAGTGGCACCACTAAATGTCTCAGATGCAGAGAAACAAGCTCCTGCCAATCCTGGTGAGTGAGTTGAGTGGTGTGGGACATGTAAAGGATTCAAAAGTGAAATATTTTATTCTTTACCGGGTGTTCATTATTCATCATCATTGCTTTTCTTACAAAAGATTCCTCTTTTTTCTGTCACAAAGTAAAGAGAAGAAGCAGAAGAAAGATTACAGAGATTCCACCGTTATATGCAGACCTGGATTCAGAGCCTGAAAGTGAGTGTTCCTCTTGATTTTAGACTTTTAGACATTTATTCATCTGAAATGATAATTATATGTTTTTTAATTATAGTGTCAAGGCGTACCAAAAGAAGGAAACATGTCCCTGCCATTGTAGATTCGGAAGAATCAAATTCCAAAACTGTGCAACGTGTCACAGGTAGAACAAACTTCAAAATGTTTTATCAGACTCTGAAATGGCTCTTAAAGCCCGGCTAGTGTTAATATCAGATATTAACATGAGTTTTAAATATAACGAGTTAAATTAACAATATTTTTTTCTGTCATTTAATAGCAAAGCAGAAGAAAGGCAGAAAAAAGAAAGAAGCTAAACAATCAGCTGAAGGAGGAGAAAAGAGTGGTGTTTCAGTCGGTAAGAGCAACTAACCAGAAAGGTGTCCATTACCCAGGGAAAACAACTGACTGCATTTAATTTATCTTCTTTTATGAAGTTGATTTGTACCATATGTGTTAAGTAAAGCAACCACAGTCGCACATCCTCATTGATTACATAATCAATCTGCCATGCATTTGCTGGATTTATCAATTATTTCATCCATAAATTGCAGAAAGTGGTGTAAAATGACAATCATTTTTTCCCAAACCTCAAATATTCCATTAAATTCAATTAAACTTATAGAGTTTGCAGTCACAGAGGAGCATGAGTAAGAATGATTAGCACAAACTGAGCAAAATGTGTTCAAGGATGGGTTGAATACAGTTAGATAACAGCGATGCAGAAGTGTGTGGGCTGCACTGCACAGTAGTATATATATATATATTTTATAACCCTGTAACGTCATACTCAATTCTTTTTTTCACTCAGGGAAGAAGCTCCCTGGCAGAAAGAGGCTCCGTTTTCCAGTAGAAATCCCTCCTGAGCTCTTGAAGAAGCCCAAAGAAAAGATAGAGTACCAATGCTCAGTGTGTGGCAAAGAGTTTCCTCATGCCTATAAGCTAGAGCGGCACGAGCTGATCCACACGGGAGAGAAACCATACTGCTGCTCCATCTGTGGCCGGGGTTTTAACCAGAAGGGCAATCTCAAAACTCACTACAAAGTCCACTTTGGTGAGTTCTCTTAGAGAAGATAACTAGACAATGTCATCGCTGGATTCAAATGTTGATAGGCTATACATCTGTTCATAGAAATGCAGGTGCATTAATCAATCGTCACTCTCTCATTGGGGTGATCGCAGTGCGTTGTCTTTCCACTACTGTATAGAAAAATGGACATAGTTCCCCATTGTGAAGCCTCAATATTTGCATCTTGATGGCCAACATGTCAGTTTTTAAGAGCTGAAGTTCACAGACGTCAACTGCAATCAGGCCCCTATTTGATACCAGCTGTCAGTCACACTGGTGTTTAGTCATGTGTACTGTGCTTTATTGTCTATTTTCCTCTTAATGGGATAATAATTTACAAAATGGACATCACGTTCTATTGAAGAAGACCTGAAACTAGAAAACGCTTACTTATGTTTTGCAACCGGTGGAGTCGCCCCCTGCTGGCTAGGTGCTACTTCAGTCCTACGTCCTGACTACATTATTTATAGACAGTCTGTGTCATATTTTGTTTTCTTTAGATGTTGTTTTGCAAATGAATTCTTTGTGGTTTAGGAAAGCAATCGTTATAACAGACAATTTGGCAACATCTGAGAAACATCTGAGAAAAGGGTGCTTAAGCATCACTGTGTATTACCCCCATTAAAAAGGTAACACAGTAACATTGACTGAGACCAAGACAACGGTGAGTAAAATGAGTCTGGCAAGACGGAGACCTTCGAAAAGTGGTATTGAGACCAATACAAATCTTAAGCACTTGAGTACTACATTAGAAAACAAACTAGAACAGTATCTGGAAATTTGCCTCGGTGGCTGCTGGAAACATTCTAGAAAATGTCCAGAGTGACATTCCAGACAATTTCAGTAAATGTTTGAAATCAGCTAATGGCCACGTTGATATTAGGACATCGACTAAAACATTATTTGTCTCTGCTTTAACTGTGTGAAGGTCAAAAGGGTGTTGCGGACTTTGAAGAAGAGATGAATCCCGATGCGTCAGAGCTCTCTGAATACTTGAAGTCTCTGCCGGGGGAGTCCAAGATCAGATCATCCCTCCATTGCCTTGAATGTGGAAAAGACTGTGAGAGCCAGTCTGCTTTGCAAGCACATCACATTACTGCACACTCACAGACTCCAGTTGAATCGGACACCGTCGAGCACAACACGCCACAGTCTCTCCTCTGCAGCCGCTGTGGCATTCAGTTCACCAAAAAAGAAAAGCTGGAAGAGCACATGAAAACACACATGAAGGAGAAGCGCTTTGCTTGTCCTGACTGTGGCAAGAAGTTCATTAATGAGAGCTACATTCAAATACACCAGCGCATCCATACCGGGGAGAGACCATATCTCTGCTCGCAGTGTGGCAGAGGCTTTCACACATCTTCGTCTCTCAAGCTGCATGAGATGCAGCACTCAGAGGAACGGCCGTTTGCTTGTTCCATCTGTGGGAAGACGTTTCGGATGAACTCTTACTTAATGGCACATTACCAGACCCACATCATCGACAGACCTTTCATTTGTAGCGTCTGTGGGAAAGGCTACTCTCGAATCGAGGAACTGAAGGTGCACCACAGACTTCACACTGGGGAGAGACCCTATGAGTGTGGAGAATGTGGAAAGAGCTTCATTTACCGCCAGGGTCTCCGACAGCACCAGCGCACACATGCTGGAAGACGCATGGGACCAACCAGGCAGCTCGGTAGACCGAAGCAACAGGCCAGGCCGGACATCTAACAGTCGCACTTGTTATGCAGTTTTTGTTGATAACTGTGGAAAATGTTACAGTAAATTGCGCTTCTTTCTTCCTTCCTTCCTTCTTTCTTCCTCCCATTCCACTTACCTACAGTATAGACAGTAACATGTCTGAAAATAGCCGTTACAAAATCAGTGTGAATTGCCTAAAAATGATGTGGCACCTTACTGTGTTGTCTTTCCACTATTAATGTTATGTATTCTCTCATAGCCCATCTGTACAATTTGAGTGCCTTTGTATCCTGCATGCCAAATACTAATACTTAATGTTAAAAACAATTATGCACAATATCCTTGTTATTTTAAAATCCATGTTGATGGAATACAGATGTTTTTCAGAAATGCATCTGGGCTGTGTTTCTTGCTACATTTAAATAGGGGGGGTATAGGACAGTCAGCATGTGACCATCCTTTGACATACAGCAGTAAAGGTATAACATAATCCATACTGAGCACAAACGTTATTTATGCTCCATGTCTTGTAACATAATATGTAACTGCAACAGACACTAGTAGTCATTTTTGAAAGTTGGGATCAAATGGCAATGATAAGGGAAAGAGCTCATCTAGACATTTGCCAATGGGATATTTTACTTCAGGGCTTCCAAAATATTTTACTCCGCTCTTCTGTTATAAATCTGTGTAAAATTTGCTATTTTTCACTTTTTGTTATGAAAACTAGATACATTTGTCTTTTATATATATAACTCAATCTAATGTGCAAAAATATATATTTAAAGTTGTAAAGGGGAAGTATAAATGTTATATAAACTGCAATCAGAGTGACTCAGTTCATGCATAATATACTTTAAACAAAAAAAATTAGGGACAGTAAAATGTAAGTCAGTCAGTGAAGCATAGTGTTGTACAAGCAGATGATTAATGCGTCAGGTGTTACTAGCTTTGTTTGCCTATTTTTGACGTCCGACCTGGCAACCCTGCCTGAAGCTAGCTCCACTGCTTCTTCTAGTCTCCTCCCTTCCTGTTGTTAGCGCTCAATGCTAACTGTCACCACAGCCCACAACCCCCGAAACCCTGAAATAAACGGTTTGCATGCAAACACACAAACACTGCGTGGATGTACGGACGCGGCGACGTCAGCTGAAGCAAACGTCGTGATATCTTATGCACCATGAATGAGGTGAGTCGTGTGAATTACCAAATATCAAACAATCTGCGCTAGCTTATGTTAGCTCTGTGCGTTAGCCACTTAGCAGTCAAATGTGTACCTGTATGTGTACGTGAAGCAGCGATAAGCTTCTCAGGTGTGTTAACATGGCAGTGGTGATTCTGTACTGTACGACACTCGTTGGCCCAGACTTGGTGGTATGTTGCCCTGTAGCATTCATGTTGACATATTTACATGACGTGCTGATGCTGTCACACGATAATAACATGGTGAAAGATGTGTGAGACACGTGCACGAGTGCGTCCCTGCTTCATATACCACTGAAATAATTACTGTCTGTTACAAACACCTTATTTGTTGATAGCCTGAATACACCATGCATGAAGACATGACAAGTTTGAGCATTCGTGGAACTACAATGAAAAGTTCATATTAATGATTCAGAATCAATGTTTTAGTCGATGTCCTAATATCTGCCTTTATTTGATATACCTGCCTTTATTGATATACCTTTATTGTCATTAAGGTCTATCAATTCATACAGAGACCCAGACATGACATGGGAAAAAAACAGATTTGTGGCCACGAAATAGGTTAAATGTGCGCAAGAAATACTAATTTGTTGATAAGTCTTTGGTTTGTGAACCAAATAACACATCCTGCTGAGACGTCTGGTCTGGCGAACTTGGTAACCGAGGGGGTTCAGTACAGAGCGGAAGATCCTGACATCTTATTTTCTGATACAAATATCTTTTTGTTTTTGCAATTTGTAAACATCCACCGCTGGTAACCATGATCATTTCCAGAGCCTTGCAGTTGGTCAACAATGAAATCTATACTGGCGTCCAAGTATTACCTCGCTAATAATGATTTCTTGCAAAGTGAGGCTTTTGAGAATATCTTTGTAACTTGCTCCCAACCTAAAATAAAACTCAATCACACTGTTTCTATCCATCCCGAAGCTTCAGCCCTCGTCGTTTTACTTGTGTAGCTCTCCATGTAATTTATGAGAATGTTATTATAATATTATTAATGTTGTGTGCAAGTTTTACCAATTCTGTGGCCAGTTTTTTTTCATGTCTGGGGCTCTTTATTTTCAAGAGTAAGTAAATGTAAATAAATGAACTTTATTTTTCTGTCTTGTTCAGGGATCATCCTGTAAATGTTGGGGTCGAGCTGTCCCCTGTTACTGTGGAACCACATCTGATCCATTACATGAGTCTGCTCATGAACACAACAGTCCTCCCAGGAATGTCCCCTCCATTGATCAAAACCAACCAAAATATGACAATGCTGCTCTTTGCAGGAGTGGAAAGGACTCTGCTCGTAATCCTGTGCACAGAGATCAGAGCACAACTGAAACTAATTGTGAAATAGTTTCACTAAGAAGAGATTCTGACGATAAAAAGACTGGAGAGTCTGCAGTTGACATGATAGAAGTCACAGTTTGGTCTGGTGACGAGGAGGAGTCCACTGCAGCAGGAAAACCCCAGATGTTTGTTAGAGACGAGAAAAAGCATTTCAGTCAAATTTGCAAAAAACTATTCAAAACTCGAAATCACCGATGTCAAAACACAAGGAAACATTACAGAGGAGTCAAACCGTACAAATGTTTCTACTGTCAGAAACGGTTTACATGCCAAACCACTCTGGTCATTCATCTGCGGAGCCACACTAGAGGGAAGTCATTCTTCTGCCCTGTGTGTGGTTTGAAGTTTTCTCTGATGAGACACGTCAAGTCTCATTTGAAAACACATGCTGAATATACCATGGTCATGTCAAAGGAGCAAGAGCAAGCAGAGACAGTTGTTAGTTTGGGCCTCTCGGATGAAGAGTGCGAGTGGGATCCAGGCAACTCTGGTAGGTTGAAAGTTTTGTTTTTGAAAAAAAAAATAAAAATCTTGGCCCGAAAGATGAAATCAGAGGTGAAAAATTGCAGCAAATTAGGCAATTATTAGTCCCAAGAAAGATAATACATTTTTTAACATGCATTACAAACACGAAGAAGTATGAAAAGTGGCCCTGTAATGACGTAGACCGGTGGTTCTCAAACTTTTTATACCAAGTACCACCTGAGCTCTCAAAGTAACACCATTATCATCAACGTTAAAATACAGTGGCGTAAATAGACCGAGCAAAGTCTGCAATGGAGTCAGATTTATTCCCAATATGATCATTTGCTCACAGACACTGGTATAGCAAAATTAGATTAAGATGGAGCAAGAGATAAGGTGCGTCCAATTATTATTATTATTTAATATATTTATAATTTAATTTAATTTCTTTGTTATATGTTTCAGGACCTGTCCACATAGAAATGGGTATAGGTGAATAAGCACATGTTTTCTTTTTATCATATTGGCGTTTCGTCCACACGGAAGCGTCTCTTTTTTGAAGAAAAAAATCAAAGTTGCCAGGAGTCTGTGAAGTCGCTTGTCAACACTGTTATTTGGTCTGTTTTCTTTATGATAACTTTGATAATTTTCTTCATTTATTTCCCTTTCTTTCCCCTGGCTTAATTCATTCTATGTCCATTTCTGTTATTATATCTGTAATGTGTCGTCTTCTTTTTTGGTGTAGCGTTACATCGCCATTTAGAGGCCTGCCATATGTACTACAGCGTTTTGAGAACTTGGGGGTGGGGGTGGGGTTCCGTGTGGATGAAAACATTTCCTGAAACGATGACGTGTGGACAGGAAACCTTTTCAAAACGGCAAAGAAAAAGATTAATTTACATTGCATGGCACAGAAAAAAATATCGGCACATTACATGTGCCATTTCCGTGTGGATATGCCCTCATTTTCTACGCACTCCGGTCAAAATTGCTCAGCTCCACTCTGATCAAACACCCAGGTATGTAGAGTAGAACAGTATTTATGATTTTCCTTATATTGATACCACCATAGGAAGCGTGCGTACCACAGTTTGAGAACCATGTACAACGTTAAAGTAAATATAGATGGTGTCATATTTCTTTGTCAACATATACATTTCAAGTCACAAAAATTTGAGGAGAATAAAACTGAATGCTAATTTTCTCAATTTCTCTGCCTCTAATTTGTCTCTAAGATTATTGATGGTTTCAATGTTTATTTGTGTTTTATTGCTCCTAATATTGGTTTGTCTGGTGACATGCACACAGCCTCACAAAGCAAACCTGGGACTCACCGTTCTGTGAACACAGCACCCTGGAGTCGTCAGAAGGACCCGGAGGCCAAGGAGCTCTTAAAGTGCCCAGAATGTAGCAAGGAGTTCCAAAGCTCAAACGCCAGAGACCACCATCTTAAACAGAAACATGGCAAACACCCATTTCACAAGTGCTGCCACTGTGGACAGACGTATAGAACCCACCGAAGCTTGACAGTTCACCAGAGGATATACCATCCACAGCCTACAGTGACTGTGAAATATGAAGAAGAGCACAGAGCTCCAAAGACATATGTGGGTTCAACATGTGGAAAGCAGTTCCCTTCCAATGCCTCGCTGAAAAAGCACCTGGTTGTTCACTCAGGGAAGAGACCATACAGGTGCACTTTGTGTGGGAAAGGTTTCACACAGATTGGAAACCTGAAGACGCACCAGAAGGTTCATAAAGGTGAGAACACTGATTAACATTTAGGAAAGTATATGTACTTATATACTCCAGTAAGTACAGAAAATTTATAATAAGTGTAAAATCGTTTTAAAATAAAAAAGAATATGTGCTTATAGAGTACTTAACAAAAGGGCCTTGCATTATGGAGGCCACCACCTTGCAAAGCCATGTTTCTACAAGAAGAGGAAGCTCAATACACAAATGAAGAATAATGATCCTTCCTTTAGTATGAAAAGGCCACTGAAGAGAGGGGTTTATCAGAGGAGTTCCTCATGTGTTACTATCAAATGAGGAACTTTTGTCTTACCATTACATGTCACCTGGTGGTGAAAAGGGTTGTGACGTCACCCATAAGGGCAAATCGCTTTAAAACACCTATTTTAAAGCGTCAAGACAATCATAAGGTTTTGCAACCTGAAATCCACAGACGGCACCGGCAGGCAAGCACCTATCAGCTGTCAATCACACTGGTGTGCACTCATGCGTCGGTGCTCAATGGGAACATAGTTTACAAAATTGACATCATGTTCTATTGATGAAGAGCAGAAACTAGGGTTTGAAACCATTAACTCCTCAAGTAAAAGCCCATAGACCCACTTTCCATAGACCATTCAAATATTGTCATTTATATAGTGTTCTTTTTGCAACCAGCTGAGTTGCCCCCTTGTGGCTATTCAGTATATTCTAACTTCCTGCTTGTTTGGCCTACCAGAAAAACTAGAAGACTATGTCCACTCTTTATATACGACCTTTGTTGGGATGTATTGTTGGCTCATGGGAATTGTTGTCTTGTTTGGTTCCCCTGTGTGTTTGTTCTTTATGGAGAGAGCTTCAGAACCAGAACATGCAGCAAAGAGCATTAAGTAAGTTGTGATCCATTAGTGACAAATACACACAATCAAAAACGAAAAACACATTAGCTATCTGATAGTACCATACATTGCCTTGACTTCATTGTATTGAATTCAATAAGGAGTGTGCCCTGGAAGTTATAGCAGAGACAGTCAAGTGAATGATGTCATTAAAAGGTGAACAAAATGAAAAGGTATGTTACCGTAAAGAGGAATATTTAGAGATTATATTTAGGGATGTAAAGATTAAGATTCCCATGGCTTTAAAGAGATATACAAAGTACTGTACATAGCAGTCTGTCTTTTGATATTTCAATATAGAAATGTTACATAATATCTATCAATTTATCTATCCGTCTGTCTATATTTACATACACTCCATTATTTTTTTTCTCATTTAGAGTGTAAGAATTCATCTACATCACTTTATAGAGTTGTTCACGCTAACGACAAACATTTTTAAACTATTACACCAATAGCAATTAGCATTTATTTGGTGTCATGTTTCAGAAAAAGCTTCTCGCTTCAGGAAATAATCTTAAGGCGAAGTATCAACCTTCATCTTGGCACCCAGCCCCACATTTTCAGTGATCACCTCCACATATATAAACTGCATTTAGGGGTGGTTTACATGCAGCGTGTTTTGCACATACAAATACATGTGCCTGTTTTTCTTGGCGCGTCTTCCGTGTTGCATCGAGATATTATCAACTTTTCCGGGATACGGCGAATGCTTTTTTACATGACTTTTTATACTTGGGCCAGAGATGTAGGTCAAGCACGTCTTTGTTGAGTCAAACACACTTTTTTTGAAAAAGCTTTGAACCCCCCCATCATCCAGACGAAGCTCCTGAATCAGGAGAAGGAGAGGATGCACACATACCTGTACATGGTGAGTGGTTTTTTTCCACACATCCAGCTGTGAGGGAAATGGGGCTAATAATAAATCCGATGTCTTTATTTCGGTTCTTTTTTGTAGTTTCATGTGTTAATTGAAAGGATTTGGGTGCTTCGTAACTATGGATGCAACAGGAGTGCAAACCTCAAGCACCTTGTTCAAAAAAACCCTGATATATACATGATATTAAGACAAATCTAAGCAATATGGTTTTACGAACCTCGACTGTAAACCTTCATCAGAGCCGAAACTCTTTTATGGTGTTTGTAACTTTTCCGTTCAGGATGAAGTGGTTTGTGTCTTTCATAACATCTCTGCATTAATTGCACTGCTATGTTCACAAGCTACATTTGTTTAATTTACCCTGGGGTTATTGGTGTGAATGGTGGTGGTGATTTAGTGGTGTGAAGGAAGTTGTGTTTATTTCAAATATTTTTCCTTGTGAGACTTTGATCTTTTTTCTGTGAAATGTGTTGAAAGAGAGAAAAATGTGTAAAATCTTAATTAGTAAAAGTGTCCCAAACCTAAATATATTTCATGGAAAATTGGACAAAGATCACACCCTTAGCACTTTCCAAACAGCAGTTTGTACCATTGTTAATATAAAAATATTGATATTTGCAGTTTTACCTATTGATTAACTTTGATTTTCTTTTCTTTTAATAGGGGAATTTAACAAGATGCTAGAGTCACAGAACAGTTCCCCTCAACCTGAAGAGTCATCGATGGAAATCTACTTATGCCATTTGTGTTGGACTCAATTTTCAGATGAACAGCATTTAGAGGAACATTTAAAACAAGTCCACAAATCAATGAAGCCTTTTTCCTGCACACAGTGTGACAAGACGTTTGTGCACATCCAGAAATGGAAAGAACATGAGGCTGCACACGAGGGTTTGAAGCCGCACCAGTGTCCCCAGTGTGATGAAGGTTTCCAGACCTTAAAGGAACTAGAGAACCACAAGCAGGATCACACAGAAGAGAAACCATTCCAGTGCATTATATGTGGTAAAAGGTTCAAACGGAGACCTACTCTGAGAGCTCATTATGCGATGCATTCTGGAGAAAAGCCCCATCTGTGCTTTCTCTGTGGTAAATGCTACGCCCGGGCTGAAGATTTCAAAGTGCACCTCAGAGTTCACTCAGGAGAGAAACCTTACCAGTGTGAGGAGTGTGGGAAGAGTTTCTACTACAGGCAGGGCTTCAGCACACATAAGCAAAGTCATAATGCCAAACCCACGAGACCTGCTCTGCAGCTCGGCAGACCCAGAAAGTCAAACAGGCCCCAGAAGATCTCGCAAAGCCCTCTGTCTGATTCAGATGGAGAGGACCCCACCTGGAAGCCTCCTGACCAGGGTAAGTGTGTTGATGAAAGGGCTAGTGAAGGTTATTTGAAATGTGCTTGTATGAGGTATGGATACATTATCATCACTGACCTAGCTAAATGCACTGCCATACCATTTCCACGCCCCCCTTTTGGGTTCATCCGATAAAATCTACACCTGCTTAAGTCTACAATATCATATCATAATAAGAACATGTATGATGCTTTTCCTTGCCATTAGACACCCTTTCCTACCTGGAGAACGGCTTTCTGAACTGCTTCAAAGTTGTCTATCCATCGCTACCTTCATCAGTAATTTCAAATGTGCTATTTTGTAACCTCAGTGTAAAAATTGTTGGGATTGACCAAATACAATACAATACGGTGACTCCCACTGTATTGAAACATCTCTATTTGTGTACTGAGCAACAGAAAATTGTGAATTTATTATTTTTATCTCTGATTAAAAAATAAAACTTGTGTAAAATAATTGACTGTAAAAAAGATCTGTGAGTTCTGTTTGAGGAGATTGTGTTCTACATCTGTTTGTGGACAAACGAACGAACAAACGACAAATAAATGGTAGGGTGGGAGATCCTGGAAAAACAGTTTGAGCAGGCTACGTTTTGAATTCAAAGTCCCTTTTCTTCTAACTTCCCTCCGAAACTACGCCTTCGGAGCACAGGATCACACAATGTTTGTTCATGAAGAGTGTTGGTTTCACACGGATTCACAAGCACTGCGCAGCATTCGTAACTTTCCGTACTTTGACTTTTTTGGATACGTGATGCCGAAAAAACAACAAATACTCTCAAAAGATCACAAAGATATAAAGTTAGACCTACCGGTCCAATAGAAAAAGAACCACCATGGTATCACTATGCAGCCCTTACTGGGCTTTCAGTTGTGGCCACCGTTCAAAACGCAGCACTGATGTTTACTCTGGGCTTGGGTCGCTCTTCTTCAGCCTTTTTCTTGGCAGTAGTAAACTGTCTTTCGTTTGCAACCAACACCTGATGTTGGCAGCTTTTCTGCCATAACATGGCTACAACTGCCTCCAGTTATGCTAGATGCTATCTATTCCACATTTTAAAACGTTGGAAGAATCTGAGCATGTGCGATTAGTGCATGAAGAGGGGTACACGCATGGGGGGAGGGAGGAGCAGATGGCACTTTGATTGATCCATCATCACCACAGCTGACTGACATTTTTCTTTTTTGTGACAATGCATTAATTAGTAATTAACTAGTTACAATCGGGGTGTGTAAAAGATTTTAAGCAATACAGTAAAAAACACAAGAAATAAGATGTTCCAAAGGCCCTATACTCTTTTAAACTATTAAAAATAGCTTGTCCTTATGTTCTGTATCTGAACTAATGCTTATAGTAAAATTAATATGAACAGTTTGTTTCTACAGGAAACAGGCGTCATCATCAGCTCAAGGACCAAGACAATTCCACTGTAGAGGACGACAACCAGGTCAGAAAAGCTGCATCCTGTCGTCATTTAAGTTAACTGCCTGTTCACAGGCCTTTGTATTCATGGACACTTTGTGTTTTCCAGACATCCACATGGAAATTTGGTCATCATAAATCAATGAGTTTGTGGGACCAAAACCCAAATGCCTCTGACGTGGGGACAGCGGAGGCCCAGGAGGAGGGAGAGAGTGTTGGTTACAGTGCCCTCTTCAGGGACACGGTAGTAAGTGCGCTAAATCACATCCAGTCTTGCCACCTTCAAACAATGACCTCAAGATTCTTCTCTTAAATTAATTTTGTCTATAGGTGGTGTAGTAAATCACTGCACCTCTTTTGTACCATGTGCATAATCAAGTTAGATGCCTCACGGTGTTTATCAATTCACTCAAAGTATCAAAGTATACAGGATTCCTGCCAATCCTTAAAAAGTCTTACAAGTCTAACAAAAACACAAGGCCTTGGTGTTTTCTGTTCTTAATTTACCAAAATGCCTCTTGCAGTAACATCACACAGATCAGGATACTGGAAGCAACCATGTGTTTGCGTTTAAATCTTTTGTTAGTCTTTTCAATATTCACTCAACAACTCATGAAAGATGATAATCATTACAAACCTCTCATGATCACAGGATCAGGAGCACTTTGAGGAGAGCTGTGCAGCAGAGCAGCGCTCCTGGACTGAGTCTGACACGTCTTCTTCACCGCCACCATCAGAGGTCAGTATCAGATTGAAGAGGAAGAGGACTGCACAGGTCAAAAAAGAGACACCTGAAGCACAGGGCCACGTCCCCAGCCTCATACGTGAAGGTGAGTTACACTGATTTACATTTAATGCACCAGATAAATCTAACGCTTGAATGGAAACACAAGACTAGACTTGTCACATTTTCACAAGCTTGTTTTTTTTTCTCATAGAAAAAACTCAAATAACACCCAAATCTGAGGATGAAGAGACCTCCCTGAAACAGCCTCAGACAAAGCTGTCTGTGGCACCTAGCAGACCGAAGAAGAAGTACGAGTGTCCGACCTGTGGAAGAGTCTTCTCTGTCAACACTGGTCTGCGACGCCACCTTGTGATTCACACGGGGAAAAGACCGTACAAGTGCTTCATATGTGGAAGGGGATTCACCCAGAGTGGAAACCTGAAAACACACATGAAAGTCCACAAAGGTAATTACATATGCATGTATTCATTTGGTTTTCAGTGAAATATTTTTCCTTCTTTGACACGTATTGGGATTTTATTGATTGTCTTACAGGAAGTAGGAAACTGAACAACACAACTGAATGGCAGCATTCATTTCCCCTCGTAGTAACACTTTTAGTCTGGTTGTAGTCTCTGTAGAAAGTTGCACAGAAAGTGAAATATGTGGCTGTAATAGCTCATAAATAATTGATGTGATTGTGTCTTAGCAGTGCAGAACAGCAAATGACTGTGAATGTTTTTTTGTTTTCTCACAGGAGAGCTGCCAAACTGGACATTACTTCAAGAGACGCGTCCCCCTGATGAACCCCCTGTGACTGTGCATGTGTGTGGAGAGTGTGGAATGGACTTCCCACAGAAAGAACAGCTGGACGAACACAAAGAGAGCCACAAAAAGCCTTACGCGTGTCTCGAGTGCGACAAGACATTCAAAAGCGAATATTATTTTAAAATACATCAGCGCATTCACTCTGGGGATTCACCATATATCTGTTCAGAGTGCGGAAAGAGCTTCGTCACGGGAAATGCACTGAAAAAACACGAGCTAACGCACACCGGAGAGAGGAATTTCCACTGTAATCAGTGTGGGAAGGCATTTTCACAATCCTCCCACCTCAAGGTGCACCTGAAAACTCACACAGGAGAGCGACCTCACCTCTGCTCCATCTGTGGTAAAAGCTACTCCCGAGCATTTACCCTGAAGGTTCACCTGCGAGTTCACACGGGAGAAAACCCCTACACCTGCGAGAAATGTGGCAAGCGTTTCTATTACACTCAAGGTTATCAGCAGCACCTGAAGGTTCACAACAAGAAGCCAAAACCGCCAAGTAAACCTCTAGGGAGACCAAAACAGTAGCGGATTGTGGCAAATAATAAACAATGTCAGTAATCTGAGTGGACATACATGGGAAAAGTAAACAAGTATTACAGGTTATACTTTAGAAAACTTCACATTAGTGATGTTACTGGTTAAAACATGGTATTACTCATATATTACTACAGTCTGTGGTGTATGCTACCTGTCAAATTATACAGTTAAAGCAAATAAATCATTATATTGTGAGTCATTTGTTTCTGTGTTCATTTTAACCAAATGGTTTCTTTATAATAACTAATAATGTGACTCCACACATCACAAAACATAAATAAATATAATTTTCAAGATCTATCCGGTTGTCATTAAATGCATGTGTGATCAGAGCTCTTTCTTTCTTTCTTTCTTTCTTTCTTTATTTCTTCGTAAGACATTAAAGTATAGGTGCTTTTTGGTCTTTTGGCCTGGCACAAAAAAGTTTTATTTTGGTGAAACAAGACAACCGGAAGTTGTGTAACTGTATAGCTATCAGCTAAATCAAGTCGGTGGACAACCTCACATTAGAGCAGTTTGAGAACACTGTGAGGTAGAAACTTTCCCATGTCTTGTCAGTAAAGTGTCGGGCGACTCATTTTTACCTGAAAGGGAGAACATATTATTCTGAGGTTGGTCAACATGTCGCTCGTCTGTTAGCTAGCTAAGTTAGCGGTTGTTCAAGGTTTGTCTGTTACTATAGCGCGAGGACGGCTAGGTGTTTGCTAATTTCGAATTGATTGTGTTTGTTTTTGACGTTTTTCTTAGTTTAACGTGCCAATTATATCCAATGAGGCCTGTAGTCATCTCAGCAGCTCCCAGATGTTGGTTGCTTAGCAACGACGAACGCGACAGGTGCGCGTCCCTTTAAGCGCCTCTGGCTTCTTCCACGCGTTTTGCGTGCGTATCTTTTTAGGGCTTCGTTTGATGACTTTGTCCCAAGATAAGGTTTTAATAAAACCTCGACTGTGTACCTTCACATTTGGTGTGACAGACGTTTTCCATTCAAGATGAAGAGGTTTGTCTCCTCCTTTACAACTGCTTTGCTATGTTCAGAATATCCAGTTGTTAACTGTCTTTGATTTGGTGCCCTACCCCTTGACAAAGTTCATACAAAGTTCATGGAAATTTGGACAAACAGCACTTTTCACACAGTAGTTTGTTCCATTGTTAATATAGAAACATTGATATTTGCAATTTTAAGTATGTATTACCTTTTCTTTTGTTTCTTTTATCAGGGAAATTTAACAAGACGGTAGAATCATACAACAGCTCCCCTCAACCTGAAGAGTTATCAATGGAAATCCACCTCTGCCATTTGTGTTGGACACGCTTTCCTGACAAACAACAATTAGAGCAACACTTGAAGCAAGTCCACAAATCAAACAAGTCATTTTCCTGCACACAGTGTGACAACATGTTTGTGCACATCCAGAAATTGAAAGAACATGAAGCTGCACACAAGGGTTGGAAGCAGCACCAGTGTCCCCAGTGTGATAAAGGTTTCCAGACCTTAAAAGAACTAGAGAACCACAAGCAGGATCACACAGAAGAGAAACCATTCCAGTGCATTATATGTGGTAAAAGGTTCAAAAGGAGACTTACTCTGAGAGCTCATTATGCGATGCATTCTGGAGAAAAGCCCCATCTGTGCTTTCTCTGTGGTAAATGCTACGCCCGGGCTGAAGATTTCAAAGTGCACCTCAGAGTTCACTCAGGAGAGAAACCTTACCAGTGTGAGGAGTGTGGGAAGACTTTCTACTACAGGCAGGGCTTCAGCACACATAAGCAAAGTCATAATGCCAAACCCACGAGACCTGCTCTGCAGCTCGGCAGACCCAAAAGGTCAAACAGGCCCCAGAAGATCTCGCAAAGCCCTCTGTCTGATTCAGATGGAGAGGACCCCACCTGGAAGCCTCCTGACCAGGGTAAGTGTGTTGATGAAAGGGCTAGTGAAGGGTTTTTAATAAGGTATGGATACATAACCTTGTTAAGTTCACTGCCACACTGCACCACCATTTCCACGGACGTGTTTGGGACCTGGACACTCACTGTCACTGATATCATGGCTGCCAGAGGGAAAAACAGATTTTAGTCACTGAACAGAAAATCTGCACCTGCGTAAGTCTAAAAGATCTTAATATATTTGCCATTAGAGAGCCTGTAGATAAAAAGAAATACAGGAATAACTAATTATAACTTGATATTAAGTAGAGTAAAATTGATTGGGGCCCACTGGTCGTGAGTTTGACACCTCTGGTGTAGAGTAACCATGACTCCCTCTTACATACGTCTTACATGTAGATCCTTTAAATTCTCTAAACAAGCACATTTGGATTTTACAGATTATATTCATGTAGTTCCGGTCAAAACCAGATTTTTCTGAACTGGAAATTGCAATACACAGGATTATGTTAATGCTGCAAATATTTCTTGGGGTTCAACATATTGACACACCTTCATAATTACACACAGTCGTCTTCTCACTGATGACTGATTTTCTTGTGGTTTCTTATTTACCATGTGGGATAAATTAATCTCACAAGTTACTGGATAATTCAGGACATGTTGAGTCTGTTAAATGTACCCGTATGTTCAGCTTTCAAAGCAGAATAGTTAAATATAATTTAAAAATGTCTCTTTGGGAGTGGAAAGTGGACGCCGTTCAGTGTGAACATTATTTTAATGTTTACTAGTGATAATCTATGTAAGTTTTCAGTGGAAACACAAGAAATAAAATGCTTCAAAACTCACATACTCTTTTAAACTATTAAAAAATATAAACCTTGTTGTTCTGTATGTGCACTAGTGGTTACAATATGATGAATACTTATTTATTTGTTTGTTGCTGCAGAAAACAGGCGCCATCATCAGCTCAAGGACCAAGACAATGCCATGGTAGAGGACGACAAGCAGGTCAGACAAACTGCGTCCTGTTATCGTTAAAATGAGCTCACTGTCTGTCTGTCTGTTCACAGAAATGACATTTGTTGTTGCTGTGTGTTTTCCAGAAATCCACATGGAATGTTGGTCATCATACATCACTGAGTTTGTGGGACCAAGACCCAAATGCCTCTGAGAGGCGGACAGCAGCTGGTTACAGTGCCCTCTTCAGGGGCACGGCAGTAAGTGATGCTAAATCGTCTATATATCTATATATACTGTATATTAAATGCCATACATATTTAATCTCCTATTAAAAAAAAAAAAAAAAATAATAATAATAATAATGGCACATAATTGCATTTTCAATGTCCTAAATGGGGTTTCTCTTTTTAGTGTTAGCTCAACAACTCAGAAACATGATAATCATTTCAAACGTCTCGTGATCACAGGATCTGGAGGAGAGCTGTCCAGCAGAGCAGTCTGGGACGTCTTCTTCACCACCACCATCGAATATCAGCGTCAGATCAAAGAGGAAGAGGATCTCACGAGTCACTCGACATGAAAAAGAGACACCTGGAACACAGGGCCGGGTCCCTGGCCTCATACGTAAAGGTGAGTTACACTGATTTACATTTATTGGATGAGATATATCTAAAGGTCATTTTCAAGTTGTCTGAATGGAACCATAAAATCAGACTTGTTGCTATGTCATATTTTCACTATCTTATTCCTTTCTTTCTTTAGAAGAACCTAAAAGAATGCCCAAATCTGAGGATCAAGAAAGCTCCCATAAACAGCCGCAGACAAAGCTGTCTGTGGAGGCAAAACCAAACCAGGCACTGAGCAGACCAAAGAAGAAGTATGAATGTCCGACCTGTGGAAGAGTCTTCTCCGTCAACACTGGTCTGCGACGACACCTTGTGATTCACACGGGGAAAAGGCCATACAAGTGCTTCATATGTGGAAGAGGATTCACCCAGAGTGGAAACCTGAAAACACACATGAAAGTTCACAGAGGTAAGAGGCAACAAAAAGTTGCACAGAAAGTGAATTATGGGGCTTGTAAATTAGGCTCTTGCGAGTCATGCTGGTGTTATTGTACATTAACAATGTGTTTGTGTTTTTCTCACAGGAGAGCGACCAAACTGGACATTACTTCGAGATACACGTTCCCCTGAAGAACCTCCTGTGACTGTTCATGTGTGTGGAGAGTGTGGAATGGACTTCCCACAGAAAGAACAGCTAGACGAACACAAAGAGAGCCACAAAAAGCCTTACGCGTGTCTCGAGTGTGACAAGACATTCAAAAATGAGTATTATTTTAAAATACATCAGCGCATTCACTCTGGAAAGTCACCATATACCTGCTCAGAGTGTGGAAAGAGCTTCATCACAGGAAATGCACTGAAAAAACACGAGCTAACACATACCGGAGAGAGGAATTTCCACTGTGATCAGTGTGGGAAGGCATTTTCACAATCCTCCCACCTCAAGGTGCACCTGAAAACTCACACAGGAGAGCGACCTCACCTCTGCTCCATATGTGGTAAAAGCTACTCCAAAGCATTTACCCTGAAGGTTCACCTGCGAGTTCACACGGGAGAAAACCCCTACACCTGCGAGAAATGTGGCAAGTGTTTCTATTACTCGCAAGGTTATCAAAAGCACCTGAAGGTTCACAACAAGAAGCCAAAACCGCCAAGTAAACCTCTAGGGAGACCAAAACAGTAGCCGATTGTGATAAATAATCAATAATGTCAGCAATCTGAGTAGAAATAGGTATTACATTAAAAATTGTTCACAAGTTACTGATGTAACTGGCTAAAAACATGGTATGACAGACCATATACTCATATTATATTACAGTCTATCATGTACACTACTCTAAGAAAATAAATCATTATTTTATGAATCATTTGCTTCTGCGTATTTCTTTGTGTAATTAATTTTTAGTGCCGTTTTCACGATCCACATGATAAATTATCATAGCTTTTATTTTAGTTTCTTAAATTAGATTATTCGTTAGAAAAGGGTAATAAACTATGACCATCAATTATAAACATCATTCAAGGATTCAAGGATTTACAGAGTAACTGTATTGAAGGGCTGCATGTATAGCAATTGCAATCTTTATTAAATGATATATGTTTTTGTTGTTAATGTCTGTTCCCTTCATAAAATAAAACTTCCCTGCAAGACGTTATAGCGAAGGTGATTTTATTTTGATGACCCAAACCAGCCGGAAGTTATCATGTTACCGTATGTGGCTAGTAGCTAAAGCTAGAAAGGTTGTCATCATCATCAGACCCAAACGCTTGTTTAACTTAAGCCACAAGTTGGTGGATATTTAATTTTTGAGCATCTGTCTGTGCACATTGTGCACGAAGATGAGAGTCGGATAGAAACATTGCCATGTCGTTTTAATAAACTTCTGTCGAGCGACTACTTTTTTTTTTTTTTACCTGAGGGGAGAATCTATGCTGAGGTTGGTCAAAAATGTCTATTGTCTGTTGTTAGCTAGCTAAATTAGCGACTGTTACGTGAGCGGATGTAATATAAAATATAAAATAATATTATCGTGTGAATGCTGGACTCTAGTGAATCTGAGTGGGCTCCTGTTCCTTTGTTACTGTCGCTTGGGGGCGGCTAGTGGTGAGCTAATTGCTAATATAACCAAGAGTGAACGCTGTGTGTGGAGCTAGCTGGCTAAACAACAGTTAGTGCGAGGTGGCCGTTGACCGGAGGGCTGGTCACATCAGCACTGAGACTCATTCAGAGGTCAAACACTGATGCCTGCGTCTCAGTGTGCGCGCGTATGCGCTGATCGGGTAGTTATAGTGAGTTATCGTAGATACCAACAGGTTAGAATGTATGGTGTCAGATGAAACTTGCATTGAGAGTTAAATGCATGAAATCAAAATTACACCCTCTTTGCTAATGCTACCGAGCTAACTGGTGCTGCTCAGTGCAGGTGCTGTCACATTTGATTCATTCGCAGGCCCCGGGGAATCATTATGACAGCATAGCATCATTTCATAATCAACAATTATGTGTGTATAAGTGACTTGTCTCCTCTTTGAGATGCACTGCTCTTCAGCTTGTAAGACGCAGCCAGGTTCATGCTCCCATCCATCACAGTAGGGCATCCGTCCTGCTGAAGTGTCCTTGAGCAGAACAGTGGATGTCATCCAGGATGGAGGAGGCACTGGTGTATTATCTGACACCCCTCACCCCACCCTGTAGAAAGGGACAAGTCACAAGGATGATAAAAAACAAAATAAAAATAAAATCACAACCACACCTACTGAGGTTTGTACTGTTGCAGTGTGTTAACACTGAAAATGACTCAAATCTGTCATATATTCAAATTACATATAAAGTCAATGCAAACCTGCATCATTTGGAGTTACAGCACACCAGAGTAACAGCATTGACAGTTAAACTCTGAAATTAAATGAGTTTTCCTGAAAAACGAGAAATAATGAATATCAAGATGGATTCAGATTGATTTCCAATCTGTTGATTTATCAACAAACCATTGCCTTGAGTCTTTCTTTAACACTCCTGTGTCATCAGCAATTGACTAACATACACTGCACTAGTTACTGCACATAAATATATAGTTCAGGTTTTAGAGGTTGTGTGAAGCTTTGACATAATTATCATCACTGACCTTGGCCAACACGCTGTGCACACCTCCATTAACATGGACCTGCCAGGGACCTGGCTGCTCACTCTCACTCATAATCTAAATCTACACCTGTTTAAGTTATAGCTTAGAAAATTTGTTTGCCTCCTCACATTAGCCACCCCTCTCTGGCTGGAATTTGAATGTAAACCACTCACTTTCCTGCATCAATGCCCATAGGGAAATCTGCAATTTTACATGTTGATCCACTTTTGTTGTTTGAATGTTACTAGGTGAGACATTTAAGAGCTAAAACCTGTTTCCTTTTGTCTCTGACTGCAGCCGTTCTATCAGGTAGAGCGAGTTTCCCGCTCCCAGTTGTATCCATGGAAACAGCTGCGTACTTGGCAAAGTCAGTGTTGTTCATATGTCAATACCTCATTCACAAATGAAAAATCCTGAAGCACCGCATTAATGCATCTAAATAAAACTTCCATGACTAACTAAGGTGGGTCACATAATGACTGAAGTGTAATTGCGTCCATGATATACACAAGTCTTGTCAAATTATTTGGGTTTTGCTTCAAAGAAATGTATAGCCTGTGACAGTTAACAGTTGTGCTCAGCAACATTTATGTAATTGCTAGTTGTACTGTTTAATACTAACACATTCATCCATCCATCTATTTTCTACCGCTTTTATATCCACATGAGGGTCGTGGGGGGTGCTGTGCCAATCTCAGCTGACATAGGGCAGCATGCTGTAGTTATTGCTTGTACAGCCTTTTTGATGCAAGATTATTTGGCTGGCTGTAGATTATTTTTAACCTTGTAGTGTACTAATATACTGTAATAAAAGGTTCACAACAGCAGTGCCTGCACAGAGGTCTGCCACAGCTAGTAAGATTTTAGCCATGTGCTGCTGCAGCAGTTTGTGATAAATTGCACATTCAATTTTTGCTCACTGACTCTTTTTTTGTTCACCTCTTAACAGTTGTGTCTTTAAGAGATGGGCTCAGAAAACCCAGACGAGTTTGGCCCCGCTGTGATCCTCGAAGAGGAAGATGAGCAAGAAATCGGAGGGCTCATCAACTCCGATGGGGAGGAAGTCGATTTGTCTGATCTCGGTGAGTAAGAAATAAGAAGTTGTGAGTTGCTACCTCTTTCTAAGAGGTTATGTTTTCAGCTTTGGTGTGGGTTTATCTGTAAGTTTGTCCTTCTGTTAGCAACTTCCTGCCTACAGTTTTTTAATATATCAATCAGATTTTTTTGTTATGGGTGCTTGATCACCTAAGTATGTTCCTGTTAAATTTAGTTAAGAATCTACCCACTGATGATGATCTCATGCAAGGACAAAAAATCTAATCTTTTTTTTCTGACCCAAAGTGTAAAGGTGAACAAACACCTTTCCTCTTTGTTTCCCAAATTAAGTGTTGTTTTTGTGTTTGTTTTCACACAGGACAGAGTGCCATCCCCGGAATTGTAATAACCAATGCTCCCTCAAAGACATTCGATCAGACTGAGAATGAAAAGCAACCGTCTCTCCACAGCTGCTCGGTGTGTGGCAAAGACTTCCCTTATGCCTCTAAACTCCAGCGCCACCTACGCACTCACTCAGGTGAGAGACCTTTCCCCTGCTCCATGTGTGAGAAGAGATTTCCAGAGAAAGGGCTTCTCATGATTCACGAAAGGGTCCACACTGGGGAGAAGCCGTTCCCATGCACTTTCTGTGAGAAGCGCTTTGCCAGTCAGGGTGAGCTCAGGCTGCACCGGCGGACACACACCGGTGAGAGGCCGTATCACTGCTCCATCTGTTTGAAGAGCTTTTCTCGTCACTGGCATCTGAAAACACACTTGGAGGCAATGCACTCTGAGGTCGTCGCTGGCTTTAGTAGGAAGAAGTTCCCGTGTTCAGATTGTGATAAGAGCTGTAACTCAGCAGCTGAGCTGAGAGATCATCAGAGAACTCACACTGGAGAGAGGCCCTACCAGTGCTCTTACTGTGACAAGCGGTTTGCGTTGTCTGGTACGCTTGTCAGACACGAGCGTCTCCATACTGGCATCACACCGTATCACTGCTCTGACTGTGGGAAGACATTTGCACAGCAGTGGACGCTGACAACACACATGCGGACGCACACAGGAGAAAAACCTTACAGCTGCACGCAGTGCAACAAGGCCTTTGTAGCGCCCGGAGAACTTCGGAGACACACAAGAATTCACACAGGAGAAAAGCCGTACACCTGCATGGACTGCGGGAGGCACTTCTCTCTTGCAGGAACTCTGAGAAACCACAAACGGTCATGTACACAGAACAAAAACGAATTACCGACCGGTGTCACCTCTGACCCAGTTCAAGGTCCAGTTGGTGAATCATCCCAGCAAGACCTGACCGACAACGTCACGTCTGAGGTAATGACAATTACAGCTGCAACTAACAATTATTTTCATAACCAAAATGAATAACCTTTAATGATTTCTTTGTTATCCAGAGAGAAATGAAGAAAATATTCACATTTAAGAAGCTTAAACAATCAGAAATCTTGTTTTAGTCATGAAAAAAGCTTCAAACCGATTAATCGATTATCAAAATAGTTGTCGATTAATTTAGTAATCGATTAATAATTGATTCCTCGATTAATTGTTTCAGCTCTAATGACAATACACTATTTTAAAGTGCAAATTGAGGTTTGGTCTTTGGGCTTTTATACATGTAATTGTTTAAACATCATAACACGATTCTTTTAATTCAACTGTTTTTCTAGGTGTCAGACACACAGAGCTCACCCAGTTCAGTTCATCCCGGCTCCTCAGAGAGTGTGAATTGTGACGAAGCTGCTCAGTGTGAGAACGACCAGAGTGAACCAGAAGATCAGAAGGCTGATTCCGTGTCCAGTCCACACATGAATGTAGTAGTTAAAGAGGAGGAGGAAGAGGAACCTTTGTGTGGTAAACGTGAATTTTCAAAATGTCTTCCTGTTACAGTTAAATGAAAGAAACACAAATACCTTTTATTGATGGAATTGATTTATTTCCCTCTGTAGAAGAAGTTCCTGAACAGGTTTCTGGGAGCGAGGATTGTACCACGATGAAGGAAACTGAAGAGCAGCAGCAGGACAGCAACACAGAAATTTTGATTACAGTAAAGGAAGAAGAAGAGGAGCCTGTTGACAGTAAGTGAATTACTCAATTCTCACTGATTTCTGTCCACTCTTTTTATTAAACCATGTTTTTTAAGTGATAATATTTGATGTTTCAACCCCCATTTATGTTTGCAGTGAGTGGCGAAGATCCTTTCAATGTTCCTGACAGTAAAAAAGAGAGTCCTCCAGCATCACCGGTGCAGAAGCAGTTGAAGAACAATCGGACAAAGAGCTCTTACTGCTGTGGGCTCTGCGGACGAGACTGTCACAAGATGTCAGCGCTGCAAATCCACATGAGAATTCACTCGGGAGAGAAACCGTATCAGTGCACTCTGTGTGGGAAGCAGTTCACCCAGAAAGGTCAACTCAAAGGTCACCAAAAAGTCCACACAGGTGAGAAACCGTTTGCCTGTCCAGACTGTGGGAAGAGCTTTGCCCACTCGGGAGCCATGAACAGACACCGGCTCACACACACGGGAGAAAAGCCCTACCACTGCTCCATGTGCAACAGGAGCTTCAACCAGTCTGGCCGCTTGAGGGAACACGAGAAAATTCATTTTGGGGAGAAGTTTGACTGTCCCGAGTGCAAAAAGAGTTTCACGAGAGCTTCAAGCCTCAAGAACCATTTCAGGCTCCACACAGGAGAGAGGCCGTATGCCTGCAGCATCTGCGGGAGAGGATTCAGCCGCTCACAAAGCCTGAGGCTCCACAAACGAAAGCACGAGCTGATACAGACTGAAGAGGGGGAGGAGGAAGAAGAGGAGGAGGAGGAGGAAGAAGAGGAGGAGGAGGAGTCTGCCTACAACGAGAAAAATGACGAATTCTCACAGAGTGACGACAACTCCCCGATTAATATGTGTGTAACAGACAGAAACGACTTATAATGTATTTATGTAAACTGCACAGTAACGTGTCAGTGGTACTATCACAAGTACAAGATTATACTCAGTTGCACATGTACTGTGACCGAAGTAAGTGACTACCTCTGTGAATATACAGTTATTGAGAATTTAAGTGGTGCTTCAGCCAAGGTGTATTTAAGCTAAAATATTTAAGTCCCAGAAAAAGGTGCAGACAAATGAACTCTTACCGACACAAACCTTTTGATGTTCGGCAACTAGAAACGCAGTTCCATACAAAAACGCTAAATAACTATTTAACACAACTTTAATGAAATTGTTGAAACGGTTTAGAAGATAAGAATGAAGGCATCATGTCTACTCTTGTTTGTCCCTCTCGCCTTTGTCAGTTGTATTGGAATATCATAGTATTTATGGTAGTACAAATGAGATAACTTTACTGTTTGTGATTCCAATTATTGTCCATGCAGTATTTTATTTTTTGTCAAAATAATTGTGTATGTGAAAATTTGACTGAAGAGTAATTGTGTTTTTTTTGTATCAGATGTCAATGCAGCCACTGAGACGTTTAAAAATCAGGTGAAGCTGGAAATAATTGTTTGGGAAATGTGCCCAGTAGTGTACTGAAATGGTGGCATAATAATAATATTCATCAGGTGTTTGCCAGAACCGTTTGCCTTAGTGGTGATTTAATTTTCATGTCTGTTATGTTATGTTGCAGCTACTGAAGAACCAAATAACTAAAAAGCGGTTCACCTGGTTTTAAACAGCTCTTCAAGGCCAAATAACCATTGTGAATGGGTAAAGTGTTTGCACAGCAGCCATTTTGACATGTGTAGCAGGAAAAGCACAGGTAATACTGATCCACATTAACAATAACATTGTATGTTAGTTTGATTATTTACACCTGTGATATTCATACTGTGATTAGTCAAAATGTCTTCAGTGCAAAAGGACCGTATAGGAATCATCCTGATATGAAAAGCCAATCATTTGAAGCCATGGACTGTACATGGTTAATTTTGCCCAGTGCTGCCTCTGTCTAAGTGTATGGAACATGTTATACTGATCAATAAAAATATACATTTTATAGTTTGTGTGTGGGGTTTATGTCTGCAGGTGTTAATATTAAAGATATATTAAAATATATATACAAAAAAAAGACAATGATAGTCTTGCAATTAGTCTCACTGTCTGCATTCAGTCAGAACATGTGTCTACAACAACTGACTAAACTAAATCAATTACAGGTTTCTATGGGCTTGATTCGTAGGTACTGTTTTAATTCCTCAATCACCAAGGCAACAAAGGAAGGATTTGCACATTTATTTCCACTTGCCGTACATCCAAGTTACATTTATATCCAAGTTAATTTCGAAACAACAACACATAGAAATATTCCCTTGATGTTCCAGGTCCTGAATGACAATCTATTGATTTAACAGTAACCTAACATAACATAGCGTGACCTAACAGTCAAAAAAACCTTTATACACCAAACCTAGCACAACAGACATGTCAACCTACAAAACTGCTAGATATTTTCCGGTACCTTTTATCTAATGAACTGAAATAACATCCACAAAGGTCCACAAAGCCACGTTCATTTCCTTGCAAGAATATTTAATCAAGGGCTTAAGGCCAACAGTTAACTACCATAACTGTTCACAAATTACACTGTAACACGTAATCCTGCATTAACCATTTAAACTAACCCTAAACTAAATTAACTCAATATTGGCTCCCATAATATGTATGGAGGACAATACTGTAGAGGACAATGATAAATAAATGAAAGAATGAATAAATACAGAAAAAAAGAATAAATAAAAACACATTGATTAATACATTTATTAAATGTATTTTTGTATTTATTTACCCATTTATTAATGTATTATGTCATTTATTCATTCATTAGTAATTGATTTATTCACTAATGTATCTATCTATTTATTTATCTATTTATTCATTATTTTACTCCATAGGTATTTTCTCATTTATATCAATATAGAAACCAACTTAAATGTCATTTCATCATTCAAACCTATTTTCTGTCAAATCAGTTCCCATAAACACGTTATATGTATGCAGCGCCACATAGGCGTGTAACATGACTTGAATTTATTTTTACGGGTCGTAAACGCGACATAACAAACTTAAAAAATTCCGAGGCTCATTGAACGTCACATGAAGATAAACAGACCCACACCGTGCGCGCATACAGTTTAGCTAGGCTACGTTACCAATTACCTCACACTAATGTAGCGCGTTTTAAAAGGAAAAGTTGCGCTGTTTGTATGCGCCTAAAGCTCGAAGAATACACATGTAAGTAAAATGAATGTAAAGCTGTTGTCAGCAGTTGTCGTTGAGCTCACATTACTTCACGTTGACAGTGCCGTTAACGCTAATGAACCTTTAACCTTACTTAGCTCCAGTAATGTAGCGACAGCTACATATACTGTCTCTCTGCGCCGAGTGCTGCTCCTTGTTTTCCCTGAATATCATCATTTCTCCGATGTTGTTGTCACCGAGGTCGGAAAGCTGCAGGTTTTTCCAAGCGTGCCATGTGTACAGTTCGTATGTGAACTTTGGCATTCACATGACTGTCTGTGCACAGTTAGCTTCAGTGTCATGTGTTAGAGAGTGGACAAAATGTGCAGAAACTTTGTAACACACTAACACTAAACACGCGGAGCCACAGAGTTGTGTTTGAGACATGCACAAAATGGAAAGCATGTATTTTAACATATTCAGCTGAATTTTAGGTGAATGGACTGAATATAATACAACTAAAGTAGCTGTTGCATAACGTGGCATGTGTTTTGCGTGTGTTGACACAACTGTTATATATATGCTCCTGGTCTCTCTCTTCTATTTCTACGTCAATTCCCTCTTGTCCTTTCTGTCCTCTTCCTGTCCTCTGTCCACCATTTTTCATTTCAACCCAACACTCTCGTTCTGTCAGAGTTTTAAAAGGGAGTTTTTTTCTCTCCACTGATGCCTAGTGCTTGCTCATTGTGTGAATTGTTGGGTTTCTCTGCTCTCTTTAATGTTGCAGTGCCCTGAGATAATGTATGTTGTGATTTTGGCACTATACAAATAACATTGAATTGAAACATTTTTACTCAAATACTGTACTTGAATACAAAAGTATATACTACACATGTTTTAGATTTACCGGTGGATCTCGTTGGTAACAACATCACAGATACTAATATTAATAATAACTTAAATTTCTAAAGCACATATGAATATCTTATACCAATTATGATGCAGTGCCTTGTTACATTTAATTTGTGATACGTATCATTGTGTTAACTAATAAGTTCTAAACAATGGATATACATTGGCTAATAATAGATACATATCTATGTAACATACATTACCACCACCAAGAATATAAAGTAAGCAGCCTTGGTAAAAGTTTGTGCTCTCTGTGTGCTTTCTCTATAGCTACAACATTATTTGATAATATGCATGTATATATTTATAAAGTTACCCTCTAAAATGAAAGAAGCTCTCTGGATCTGCAGGATGAGCACTTTAATGTTTGAT
The DNA here is from genome assembly GCF_958295425.1 of Solea solea. NCBI lineage: Eukaryota > Metazoa > Chordata > Actinopteri > Pleuronectiformes > Soleidae > Solea > Solea solea. Next base: position 24,233,851 of record NC_081143.1, read on the forward strand.
ACTTCACACCATTTCTTTAGTTAGCATTTTGAGTACAGGACTTCTACTTTTTTACTACTTTTTTTCGCACTCTGGCATTTTCCACTTTTACGTACCTACAAGACATCTTTAAAGTGACCCCACATGAGGGTCACTGGGCTGCTGGTGCAAATCCCAGTTGGCATAGGGTGCAAGCTTGGGTACACACCCTGCGTGGACAGGTCACCAGTCATTTGCAGGTTCAACATATCGAGACATACAACCATTTGCTATCACACTTACACCTACAGATAATTTAGAGTGTCCAATTAACATCTGCATGTATTTAGACGTGCAAACTCCACACAGAGAGGGAGGCAAACCAGCAACAGTGCTAGCAATCGCCTCTACATTTCACATTTATTGTTTTGTGTCACATCTTTCTTCTGTTACAGTGTTCAAAAATGAAACACTTGAAATCAGCGCCACTCACCACTTCACTTTTTCTTATGCACACTTCACCAGGAAATGCGATTCATCACATTACTGAAACTCTTGTCATCGTCTATGTCTCTTTTTTCTTTCTTGTGTGTGTCTTCAGTCTCTCACGTTGACAAACACACACACAGTCGGGATGGTTTCATACAAGAGGCTGAACCCTGAGGATGTTCAGTTTTCCACCGCAGTGTTGTTGGAGGAGCCTCGCCATGGTCCTGCACAACAAGAGGTTTCTTCAGTAAGTTTATGAACTGAAAAAACGTTTTTTTTCTGTATATGTCAATCATTGCTGTAGAAATGCCGTCATCTTTTTGCTAAAAGTCGTCCGGGAGGTATTTTCATCCTAATTGTCTTACTGCACTTGGGTTTTTTGTTTTACTGTTATTGGTAGTAATTTGTTGTTATGTTAATTTATATGAAGTATATTATTAGTAGTATTTATGTATGTAAAAACGGATGTAAAAACAGCATTATTTGTCTAATTGTGTTATAAATATTGTGCTAACTTTACATTCAGTGGCCACTTTATTAGGTTGACATCATTATAAAGACAGGATTTATGGCTGAGCTGTATATTTTAATAACTTACTATGTGTTATTTAAAGATTTAGGTTACAGTTGTATACAGTGACCACTTCAATTTTTTTGTTTTACTCTGTTTGTTACTTATTTATTTCCTTGATGTGTTTCAAGGGGCAGGAGCCAGAGGAGGCCTCCCTGCTTCCACGGATGCCGTCGTGCTCCGTCACCACAGGCCTCCTGGTGATTGGCTGCTTGCTGCTGCTTCTCTGTGGTGGCTGGCTACTGGGCACTATGTTCTGGATGCACAATACGCCCAGCCAAGAGCCGCACAGACCCCCAGCACCTGCCCCAGCACCAACACCGCAAACGGCAGTGAACAAGACTGCAACTGCCGCCCCCCGTGAGGCTTGCAGTGTGATCCCGGAGGCGTGGAGGTTTGACTGCTACCCTGAAAGAGACGTGGTTGTGACCAGAGAGATGTGTGAAGCAAGGAACTGTTGCTTTATCCCCGCTTCCTCTCCCGTCTCTTCAGCCGTCCGTCCGTCAGGGAGAAACGGCATCCCTTGGTGTTTCTATCCTTCAGATTTCCCTTCCTACATGCTTGAGTCAATAAACGAGACATCCTTTGGACAAAAAGGTGTACTCGTAAGGAAGGCGAAGACCTACTACCCGGCAGACATTCTCACATTAGCTGTGGAGATACGACATGAGACAGACACACGGCTACGTGTCAAGGTAAGCGAAGCGACACCCATAGCAGTCGTGTGAAGTTCAGTTTCTGTTTTTATAGAGGAACTTGGAGGGCATACGGCTCAGTAAATCATATCAAATGAGCACAATGATGATGAGGTTTGTCATGTGATTGTGAATCACAGCTTTCCCTGCAGATGAATGAATCAGTGTTTAAGTGACGACAAAGTGCTCTCTGGGGTAAAGTTTAAAGACAAAATTATGCTTAATGAATGTCTTCATTTTAACAAGAAATTTGCTTTTCCATTCGCTTAACATCTTTCAGCTTATGTGTACATATATATGTATATATATATATATACATGTGTGTGTATATGTGTGTGTGTGTATATATATATATATATATAATGTGTGTATGTGTATATATATATGTATATGTAAAAAACTTGCAGACCCGTTATATTTCACAGGACTGTGCAGAGAACCCTGTATATCATAACAGATACTCTCAGATATAACATGTTAAACATGTTTTGTAGCAGCACCATTAAAACCACTCAGGTTTGTATTGCTTTTGGTTGTATCATCCCTGTTCTATTATCTTTTTGTGTCTCGCTTTAGATCACCGACCCTTCCAATCCACGTTTTGAAGTCCCAATTTCTGTCCCCACCCCCACCAAGAAGGCAGAAAGTCCAGCCTACATTGTGGAGCTTTCAAAAGAGCCATTCGGTCTCATCGTGAAGAGAAGGTCTACAGGAGCAGTGCTGTAAGTCCAAAGTCTTGTGTTGCTAGTACAAACACATCTTGTACATGACTCATACTTTCATGATACGTTGACGCGGTTGTCCTCTCTGGTTAGGCTGAACACCACAGTGGCTCCTCTCTTCTATGCGGATCAGTTCCTCCAGTTCTCCACTTCTCTGCTCACGCAGTTCATCTACGGCCTGGGAGAACATCGCTCCACCTTTCTCCATGATGTCCAGTGGGACACACTCACCATGTGGGCCAGAGATGTGCCTCCTATGGTATGTGAGAGCCCATGTTTTTTATTGTTCCACTTATAGTACACAATGCATAGCTCGGCTTCCCAATCAGCTGTGACGGTAGCAGCTCTATAGGACTAAAGCATGACCTGCATGTATCTAAAAGAGTCAACAGCACATTATATATCATAATTGTTGGTGTCCTACTTTTGTGAACATGATATCATTTATTTTGTTACTCAAAGATGAAATGATTTGGATTTTGGTTGACGGTCAAGATCAGTGGTGGAGGCATAAAACTTGTGAATAATTTAAAATGATGTGTTCCTTCCTTCCTTTCCTTTATTGTAGGAGAAGACAAACCTGTACGGAGCGCATCCATTTTACCTTGCGATGGAAGACGGCGGGACCGCACACGGCTTCTTCTTGCTCAACAGTAACGCAATGGGTCAGTCTGCTCTTGCACCCTCAGAACCTCTGCTTCCTGTTGCACTCCGTGACATCGTGAATGTTTCTGTAGTAACAAATAGCTGATGTGAAATATTCCAACTGTGTGCAACAGTTAATGTGGCTACATTTGAGCAGTTTCATAAAACCAGAAGTTCCATATGGACTCCGGTGAAATTATTATGGCAAAGCAGTAAAACAAAGTTCATACATACACTGTTGATGTCGTATTGTATTTCACTTTTACGAGAGCTTTTAACCAAGACAGCTGCTTGTTTAAATATATTTACCTTCTTTATTACCCGGCACATGCTGTTTACTCTCTGTGAATCTCTTTACTCTCTGCTGTCACTGACTAAATATCCTCAGTTGCATCTGTGTGCTTTTCTTATGAAGGTTTCGTCTTTGTTTTTTCTGTTTTGTCAGATGTGGTACTCCAACCGGCGCCGGCCATCACCTGGCGGACTATTGGTGGAATTCTTGACTTTTACATTTTCCTCGGCCCTGATCCTGGTTCAGTTATTGAACAGTATGTGGAAGTTATAGGTCAGTATGTGTGTGTGTGTGTGTCAAACTGCCAAACTGACAGGAGAAGCTTGAGTGAGGCAAAGCTCTACTCACGCTGCTGTAACATGAAGTAAGGTTTTTAACGTAGGCAAAAATAAATTTTGTGATGATCAGTGTTTATTGTGACAGAAGATACAAATTAATTAATGTCAGCGTGCTGAGTGTATAAAAAACAACAACTGAGAAACTGCTGTGGCTCAGAGAACGTTAGGCGGTCTCAAGTCCATCCTGAGGACAGATTGTGTTCATGCTGCTCAGGATTGTGGCCCCATGTGTCCTCAGTCTACCTCCCAATGTGGTTTTTGTGAATGGAACTGAGGAAGCATTCAGTATGGATTTGGAGTGTTCATGATTGGATAACTCAGGATATCGGGTCTGAACAGGGACTTTATCTGTGGAACATCTTTATGAGCTTATGTTTTAATTTTATCTTCAGTTTTGATTAATCTGTTCTCTCTGTAATCAGATCGTCAAACACTAGATTTGTATGTTTTTTTTGGAGACATTTGAGTCCAATTGAGTTAGTTTTCTCTCCTTCCTGTCTTGTAGGATATCCAGCGATGCCGATCTACTGGGCTTTAGGATACCACCTCTGTCGCTGGGGTTACAACACAAGCGATTCTACCTGGGACATTGTCAAGAAAATGCGGAATTATGGGATACCACATGTAAAGTAGACTCAGCAGATTCTGGGTTGGTGTTGAGCTTTTTCCCCATTGATTTTTCATTTGAATTATTTGTCTATTTGTTTGTAGGATGTGCAGTGGAATGACATCGACTACATGGATCAGTTCCTGGACTTCACTTTTGACTCAACAAAGTTTGCAACACTGCCTGACCTGGTCAAGGATCTGCACGCTCATGACCAGCGATATGTCATGATACTGGTACACAGGAGTTGTACTTTTATGATTCAGTTTTTTTTTTTTAAATCGGATTTTAATGTTGTGTGAGTGTGACAGGGAGTTTGTGTTGTTTATCATCCTGCAGGACCCGGGTATCAGCAGCACTCAGCCTCAAGGCTCATACTGGCCATTTGATGAAGGACTGAATAGAGGAGTTTTTATTAAAGATGCTGAAGGAAAAACGCTCATTGGAAAGGTGAGACTGACTTGCCCCATATGAAAAATTATATAATATTTGATTTACTTTTTTTTTGAGAAGATCAAAACAAAGAAAAACTTGCTAAACTATGATACTATTACGGTATTATCAACATTCTCCTTAGATTCTATCAATGTGCAGTGTTATCACTGTGTTTTATGAGCAATATTTATTTATTTATTACATTCACCATGTTACATTCAAACACTGTAAAATAACTATTTATCATACTACTTGCAGTATGCAGTATTCTTATTATTTACTCCTATCTTCTCCTATTACGGATACTGCTTTGTTGAATCTGGTCTGTGTATATATGTGACATTTCACAAAGACGACTTACTCTGCTGTGTTTTGTTCTCAGAATGAAAATCAGAATTTGAAAAAAAGAATCTTCACTCTTTCCTCCAGGTGTGGCCTGGTCTGACGGCGTATCCTGATTTCTCTGACAACGTGACACACGAGTGGTGGTACGAAAACCTCCAGAAGTTCCACGACAAAGTGCCGTTTGATGGATTATGGATTGTAAGTTAGACTGTTATCACTGTGGAGGTCATCTGAATTTCACGACATCTTCTCCCTGACCTTTCTTCTTGTCATTTTCTAGGACATGAACGAACCGTCAAATTTCCTGGATGGGTCGACTAATGGCTGTCCGTCAAACAGTTTAGAAAATCCTCCTTACACACCTGGTGGGAGACGCAGATCTCAAACATAACCACACATATAAAGAGCTTAAATGGTTGTGAAATTGTCAAATTGTGTTTGTTTGTTTTTTTTCTTATCTTCCAGGCATACTTGGAGGTTTGTTAAGAGCCAAAACAGTGTGTGCCACTGCACAGCAAAAGCAGTCCATACACTATAATATGCACAGCTTGTATGGACTCATGGAAGCCAAAGCATCAGCCAAGTTAGCACCTCTAAAACACACACACACACAATAGATAACGTGACAAAATTGGAAAACTGTCTCTCTCTCTCTCTATCGCTCATAACTTTGTTCTCGTCTTCATCTTGTCCAGCGCTCTGAAGCGGATCATTGCAAAGAGACCTTTTGTGATTTCTCGCTCCACCTTCCCCAGTCAGGGCATGTACTCCGGTCACTGGCTGGGAGATAACCGGAGTCAGTGGAAAGAACTTTACACGTCTATAGCAGGTTTGGGCATTCAGACATTTATTTTGCTGAATAAACTGTTATCGGTACAATGTGGCGTGTTTCAAACACAAGTTTTTGTCAGGTTTCGATAAATATCTGGATGGTTGTGTGTACAAAAAAAACATAATTCTGCTTTCTTCCAAACTTTATTTAGACATTGAAAATAAACATTTTATCCTCTAGTTTTTCTCTTTTGCACCAAAGCTCCAGTCAAAATTACTGTCACTCTACAGAGCTTTTAAATCTCTTTTACCTTTCTTCCCTCAGATTGTGGGCAGATATAAAATACAACCCTTTTTATTCAAGTCTTGGTCTTGAAGACCACTTTTCGAAGGACGCAGTCTTGTCTCTGTCTCTGTCATAGAAGACTTTTAAATCAAAGAATCGATTTACTTTTACTTGATTTACTTTTATGAACCATTATTGTGATTGGACGGAAAAACCCCTCGTCTTCAAATGCAACCAATAAGTCGTGAAACTTCTCTGTCACAGATATCGGCTGTTTCTCCTTCACATTAAGTATGCGTGTGGTGATTTATAATTATTTTGTTATTTTTTTAGTAATTAAAAAAAGTTCTTATGGATCTGTAAAATACTGTAGAGACTAAAACACTGTGATATTCTGTTGATACTGCACAGTGTTCTTGGTCTTCAGTCAGTCTCATGTCTTGGTCTCCGTACCCCCCGGGTAATTTCATTACTTGGTTAGTCTTGGTTAGTGTAGTCTCGACTTGACATCTGTAAGTTGACTGTGTGCCGGTGCATTTTCAGATTTGTTGTGTGTTAACATTCTTTAGTAAATGCAAATATGTTGGTGATACTCGTTTTATCTCTCACATTTTCTACCGTTTGCTGTTTTATAATTTATTTATTCATTTATTTTTTCAGGTATGTTGACTTTTAATCTTCTGGGCATCCCGTTGGTGGGAGCAGACATCTGTGGTTTCAGTGAGGAGACGGATGAGGAACTGTGCGTCCGCTGGACACAGCTCGGAGCGTTTTATCCCTTCACACGCAACCACAATGCCATCGACCTGAAGGTAACATGTTCCAAAGAGAGAAAAATGCTTTCAAAGTGCTGTAGTAAATCAAATTTGGACTTTTCCTCAAACTGTCTTGGCTTAAAAAAACCATATTTTTAGGCTCAGGACCCGACGGCCTTCAGTTCTGTGGCTCGTACGGCCATGAAGCAGGTGCTGCTGCTGCGCTATTCTCTCTTCCCTGTCCTCTACACGCTCTTTCATCACGCACACGTACACGGACACACTGTCGCGCGTCCACTGATGTTTGAGTAAGTGGAACTTGTCTTTTTTTAATATTCTCCTTTTGAAGGATCGTTGTCGTTTCTACATGCTTTCCTGTGTGCGCTCAACAGGTTTCCTAAAGATACAAGAACCTATGGGATTGACAAACAGTTCCTTTGGGGGAAGAGTTTGTTGGTGACACCAGTGTTGGATCCTGGAGTCGAAAATGTGGATGGTTACTTCCCTGAGGGCCTGTGGTATGACTACTACACGGTAAGAACTACACTTTCAGCCTCACTGTGCTATGATATGAGTCTGGAATTTCATGTAAAGAGGGAACTAACGTGAAGATGCTCGTCAAATCAATCCAATAAAACCAAATATATTTTATTGTATTTGTGTTAATAGATGGTCTGAAGGAAGGGATGATCACTTTGTCGCCTCACCGTGTTTCTCAATTTCTCCTCAGGGCGACTCTGTGAGCAGTAAAGGTGAAGTGCTTCAGCTCCATGCACCTCTAGATAAGATTAACCTGCATTTGCATGAAGGAACTGTTTTACCAACACAGGTAAAAATGATTCTTAATGATCAAACCCTTTTTTTCTGAATGTTAAAAAATGTGTTTAATGCAAGAACAAAGACACAAAATGACAAATCAACAATATCTCCCAAAGTTAGCCCAGTATACCTATAACATAAAATAATCCTTGTATTAGTCCCACAATGGAGATATTTAGAAAAAGCTTCTGGAGATACCATCTTTGAATCAATCAAAAAAGTAGTGAGAGAGCAATCAGAACATGAAGATTCTGGCTTTCACTCAGTCCACTCAGCTCTTTAATCCAGGTTCCCCTCCTCCCTATAATCCATACTGTGATTGTCTTGAAATGCCCTTGTTGCTTAACATGAGGCTGCCATTGGCAAACGTGTGTTGAGAGGCAATGAAATCGTTTTATATTATGTTTCTTTCCCGAGTGAGGGTGATGTTCAATGTTTGAGTATCAACTGTATTCGAGCAGTGTGCCCATCTTATCTTTCAGACGCCCAATCTGACGCTGTGGGTGAGCACTGGTCAGCCTCTGCACCTGGTCTCAGCTCTCTCTGACGATGGTTCAGCCAGTGGAGATTTGTTCTGGGACGACGGCGAGAGCATTGACACGTACGAGACCAACAAGTACGCCTACATCATCTTCAACGTCGCTCAGGTGCTCGACTTGTTAAATCTGTCTGTTTCCGCCTCGTTCCAGCTCCTTACTGTACATCTGTCCTGTAATCACTTACACTGGAAAAAAGGCCACTCCAAAAATAATTAATACAAGATTTTTTTTTTTGCTTGTAATAAGCAAAAAAAAAACATCTGCCAATGGAACAAGTGAAAAGTCTCTTGGTAAGATTTCTTGAAAAAAGACATTACATTTAAGTCTTACAAGATAAGGGTGATTTTTAGCCATATATTACTAGTATTGTGATGTATTGTGTCTCATAATAAGCTTGTGATGCTCAAAAATTGTATTTTCTCCTCAAAAGTAGCATCTTTTTTATGTCATCCTGTTTGTTTTAAGTGTATTTAACTAATTTTTAGTTTTATAATTGTGACACTGTTGTAGATTTAAGTCCACGATCACGTAGCTGCCTACATTCGTCCTGTGACTAAGCTCAGATAACACTTACTTTCAGTTACATGTTGACTGCAGTCTAATAACAGAAATCCCTGCTCTGACCTTTCAACCGAATCATATTAGAAGTATATTAGGTTTAACAATGTTCTTAGAAAATTGGTGTCGCTATCAGCTATTGTAACAAGTTGTTTTTGGGGGGCCCCCCTCTCAGTTTGTAGCCCCAGGCCTGTGGCAGTGCCCCTGGTGGATGTTACTGGGGAATCTTTAAGAATCTCTCTTTAAGAAACATAAAGTAACACATTTTTAACAAGATAATTGATTTTGTATTTGATTAATCAGTATTTAATGTCTCTGACCGTTGTTGCTACACTGAATACACTCATTGACTGAACCTTGAAATGTCAAACAGGAAGTTCAATGTTTAGATACCGCCTGTTTGAATGTGTGTGTGTGTGTGTGTGTGTGTGTGTGTGTGTAGCAATGAGACGTGATCATGTGACACCTGTGTGCATCCTCTTGCTTTATAGAAGGTGATGACGTCTCAGGTGCTTCACGGCAACGTGGAGGCCACGTACATCACCGTGGAGACGGCCTCCTTCTACGGCGTCAAGGAGGAGCCGAGCAGAGTGCTGGTGAATTCCCAAGATGCAGCGTTCACCTACAGAGCCAACCAGGTGAGATAGAGGGGTCAAAGGTGAAGAGGTGCTCGGTATTTATGCCGTGAACTCAACTGTGTATTTAACCAACCTCTAAAATAAAGAGGGGAAGTTCCTGGTGGAAGATTCTCCACGACAGTCTGAGATCTTCAGAAACCTTTGATTAATCATTAAAGGAATAGGGAAAGGGATTTTTGGACTTTCGGTGTATGGACTCATTTTAACCTGAAAACATCCTGTGAGTAAGTGCTTTTGCGCATTTTTCCAGAATAACTTTAACCATCTATCATTTACAATTTACTGCATGTTAAAATAGTGTATTAACATTTTAAAATGAAGAAAAACACAAACGTTTTATTGAGAAAGAACACTGTAGTTGTACATGAACACCATATTTTGCATGTTACATTTGAAATTTGAACAGTGAAACATATTTAAAAGACCCAAACATTTGTTTTGTCTCTCAATGTCCAAAAAAAAAAAGGCCAAAAAATGGAAACTTCTATACAACTCTCTCCTCTCTGGTGACAAAGACGCTGATTCGCCAGCTTCCTATACTTAGTATGACTATACTTTTATAACATTCTCTCTCTGTCTCTGCAGGTTTTAACAATTCCAGATCTTGGGCTCAACCTCAGTCAGAATTTCACCATCAGCTGGGTGTGATGAATCTCATAGTTTGAGCGACTGGTTTAACTTGACCCAGTGCTGTAAGTATTCACAGAGTGGCGTTTTTTCGTTGTTTTGGCTCTTTTAATCCAGAACGTTAGACATTACATTGTTATCCATACACTGGACTTGCACCTGTGCACCTGTGTCACTGCAGCAAGCGGAACATGTGCAGCCACCGGAGGTCGCTATAACCACATTTTCTGCTGCAAAATTATTGTCCAGTCATGTAATGATTGGAAACATTAGTTTCCTGACAGGAAATGAATGCCAGCTCAGTTCTGAACGACTCTAAGGGTCAGTGAAAGTTTTTTTTTTTTTTCTGTACGAACGCTGAAGAAATTGTTAATACAAATAATTGCTGTGTTACGTTTTAATGTTGGTTGCTGTCCACGTTTTTAGTTAAAAAAAGTAAGTGATGGAACATTTAAGTCATTTCCTTTCAATGTCGTGATGCTGCAAACATCTCTGAGACAAAAAATAAGTTATTTTTACACGCACAGTTTCAGTTTTTAAATAGATGATGTTTTTTCCTCTACATTCCCACTAAAAAGCACAACAATGTTGTAACGTAAACAAAAAAATTGACATCTTGGGAAAATGGGACTCACTGTGAAGCATGTGAACGCATGATTATTTTTTCACATTAATTATGTTTTTTTTCATTTAAGGTCTAATGTGTTTGCGCTCACGATCCAAACTGAACTGTTGCTCCGTCTAATCTTAATTATGGACAGTTTAATGTCGACAAATTGAGCATTTTATTTCGATATAGTTAAAAAGCACAAAAGCAAACACGCCTGTGAAGCTACGATATAAACCCTCTGTATAAACTACAATAGTTTAGATGCTGCTTTAAATGTATGCAAAAATCTCAGCTTTGGCTTTAGCGTTGATTTTTTTTTTTTTGGATTACTTCCTCCCATTATAATAAGAAGCAAATCAGCAGCAGAAGGATGATGTGCAATAAATCAAAGATATTTACTTCCTGAAAATGTGACCCAAGTCTGACTCTAGTCCATGATGTATAACATGTGCTTTAATGCTGTTTTTGCACTGACCAGTACTACAGCAATGTAAAGGTAGATACAGGTGCCTTATGATTCCTGTTTGCATGTTTTTCAGTGTTTTTTTTTTTATTTTTATTTTAAGGTTTGTTTTTCCTTTTACAACAGAAAAACTAGTGTGCTGCTTTAACTGCAAACATGACAACAAACGCAGCCGTCAAGTGTAACTGTCGTCCAACTGTGTAGACGTCTGTGATTACAGGCTGCAACCAAAACCTGAAGCTGGATGTGTTTCTGGAGCTGGTTGTTTGACGTTTACAAGCTCAGTAACTTTGATTCTGTCTGGATTTGACCTTAATGCTGTGCAAAGTATCTAAATATGTATTATAAAATATATATATATATATATGGATTATCTGCACCTAATGATCAGTGTATGTGTAAAGTAAATGACACAAAACCTAAGAAGCATGTTAAGATGCAAATCTAAAGAAACTAGCTGTATGTGTTTAAATTTCTCATTATAAAAGGATTAAAGTAAACGTAGAACTTTCAAGGACAAATCACAGGTGTTTTTTTCTTCTTCTTTTAATTGTAAATGTTTATTTAAAGTCATGTTTTGAGCTCTGCTGCTGTGATTCTGTCTGAATAAATTTTTATTTTGCCTGAATTTGAGTTTGAAGCGTTAGTGTTAGTACATGAGCCACTAGAGGGCGCAGTTTGTCAGTCACATGCAATTTCATTTCCTCTGGAATCAATGCATTTGATCCACAACAGGTCACAAAAGGATTTATGTAACCAATTATGGTAAATCATATAAACTACAACCATTATTATTATTATTATTATTATTATTATTATTATTATCATTATTATCAATAAGAAGTGGCTTTGTTTTTGTCTTTACAGTATCAAGAACTTGAACTCTTGATAACCTCCTCTTCCTATTTTTAACTCTGTATGATGCGACTTAATTTAGCTTTCCATCCATGTACATCCTCTTTTCGTCCGTGTTTCTTTTATAATTGTTGTTATTATTATTATTATTATTATTGCCTGGGGTCCTTCAAACACCTCCACCCTTTAATCACAGAGGAATCTCAGGATGTTATGTCGTTATCTGACGACTGAGCAGAAAAACATCTTCCAAACTTTTTCCAAAAACTAGAAAAAGGTGAAGGAGTCATACATTTGTGTGTATTTCATGAGTCATGGGAGGTGAACAAGTATCTGCTTGTGTCCAACACACACACACACACACACACACACACACACACATGCACATGCACAATCAGTTGGTGAAAGTGAAAGCAAATGGCCTGATTGTCCCTGTGATTGCAGGGTTGAGTTGTCCTTCGCTGCTGATACAGACTTACAACAGACACGTTTTTATTGGCTCTGTGCAAACGTTCACAGGCTAACTGTTTCCAGATGGCCGTGTGTGGAGGAAACATTTATCATCCACAGAGAGGGAACCAAAGACAAAGAAAGGGAACCAGAGAGGGAGAGAGTGAGGACAGCGGGGGTCTGTCAAAAGCATTCAGCTCCACTGACGAGGGCATTTCCTGTCTGGATTTGGGAGGATTAAGTATTTGTGTGTGGGGGGTGTTTGTATGGTCGGCATGTGGAGAGAGAGGGAGAGAGAGAGAGAGAGGGAGTCAAAAGACTTCACATGTGGAGAGTCAACGGCAGTTTGTGCAATTCAGAGCTCATCAAAGCAAAACTGAAAACAGATTCTGCAGAGCAGAAACAAAAAGTCTGTTTTTAGTGTCAGTGGAACAAAAATGTCAGATATGTGCGTCAAGTATTTTTGTCCCCTTCAGAAAACATCACAGAACAAGTAGATCTGTCTAATAGTTGTACTGAAATTGAAAAAAACTTCTGTTTTTCAAAATAAAGCAACCTTTGTGACTGACAGATGATGGGGAAAAAACTATTTCCTAGAGGTGAAGCATTAAGGGATGGCTCGCTTGCCCTTTACCTACTTCTGCTCAGTGCATTAAAGCCGCCCTGTTTCGTCAAGATAAGTTTTTAAACTTTCAGTGAGTCCATGGGTGCATTTATGCTACAAAACTTAAATAATTATCTCAAATATTTTTATGCGAGCTGATTGATTTGATCATACAGGTGCACATACTGTAGGACATGGGTTTATATTGTACATCCATACAGAGTATATGCCGTTAGGTCACAATATACTGTATTTTATGAACATTATACAAAATAATAATCGCTAAGTAAAGCATATAAGCAATACAAAATCAATTATTTAGACAAGTAGGTAAACTGTAGCAACTTCTTTGCAGTGATAAGGTAACTATGATAAAAAGCAGTGCTGGGAGTTGTTTTTAAAAACGTACAAAGTTTAATTATCAACTCACTGTAGTAATAAATACACAGTTGATCTATGACCATGTGGCGTTCATGTAACAACTGGATTTATTTTCAGTGGAAGAGAAACAGCCGTCAAACTAGAACGGCACTCAGTCGAGTTCATGACTTATAAAGTCAAATTTATCATTTTTCATCATTCTTATTTCCCACCCCTCGGGGGAACAATGAAGTCCCCCCCCCCCCCCCCCCCCCCCATAATCCTGCTAACATGCAAACACACAGATGTGGTCATGAGTGAAAACATAAGCCACCTCCTTGGTGGATGTAACATAAGCCCTCTGTTAAGGATGTTCTGGCCACAAAACCCATAAGAAAACCCCAGTTATAACTAAAATAATATATATTCAGACATTATATAAAGTTCTTTTACCTTTGGAGCAAGAAGATGACTGGGTTTTCTCTGGGTTCTCCAGTAAGTGTGAATGTGAACGTAAACAGTTGTTAGTCTCGACATGTTGGCCATGCGATGGACTGGCGACCTGACCTGTGACCTCTGTCAGCTGGGATTGGCACCAGCAGCCAGCAGGTAGACAATGGGAGGGATGGACTCTCATTTAAAACATCAGTACTAAATATCAGGCATGTCCAAAGTCCAAAGATGTGGCTCTGGTTTTATGATGTATTATTTATGGCCCTGAAGGGACTTGGACAGAAAATCGGCTCCAGTCACTTTCCTGGGAAGGAGGAGTTGTTGCTTTGAAACCAGAGTCCTGGGTTCAGAACCCTCCTGTGACAGAGCGAGAGTCTATCTCTTATGTTATTATTTGACGTTTTTCACTCCTGCGTGGCTTAGATTTGGTTACATTGCCATTTAAAAAATTACAAATTGTGACAATGAAAATGAAATTATTATAAAACAATTCGTTTTAAAAAAGGTCTGAGAGGCTCCTTGGCCCCCTTGTTCTAATTAAGGTTACTTTACGTTTCACTGAAATCTTGCTGTCTGTAAATTACTAATAAACCACCCAATACAACATGAGGTGAAAGTAAAGATCAGCGTGTTTGAATGGAGTCTGCTGCTTACGAGCACCACGTGTGCAGGTGTCAGGTAACTGCTGAGATTAGAGGAAGAAAAGAAGAAACCGCCCGCCTCCTTTAACACACCCAAGCAGACATGACATGACGTAACATGACATGACATGACATGACAGGACGGGACAGGACGGGACAGGACGGGACAGAACAGGACTTACACAAGCTACGACCACACCTGGTTTCCTGGTCTCACACTTAATCCTCCACTTTACTGAAAGTATTACACACATACCCTTAAAAAACCCTTAAACCAATCTGAATGTGTTCCTTTGGTGACCCACGTGTAAATAAGGCCACACCTACAGTGTGTTCGGGTGAAATTTGTCAGTGTGTCGGTGAGGTGACTCAGCAGTGTTGAGGTTACTGCCTTGTGTTGTTTTTGATTTATTTATTATGCAAGTGTAAACACGGCGGGTTTGTAAATCTGATCCTGATTATCTGTTAAGCTGAAATATTTAAATGTGGTTATGTTGAGGGGAAACGGGACGATGAATATGTTGTTATTTTTAGCTTTTTGTTTGTGCGCTGACATTTTGTTTCATCAACCTGTAAGTCAGGTGTGGCAAACTCGCGGCCCGTGGGCCACATGCGGACACCATCCGTTATTGTCAAGTCATTATATTTCTGTAGGTTTTTTTTTATTTTTGTTTAATTTTTACACTTCTGTGGAGGATAAAGCGGTAGATAATGGATGGATGCATGTTTCATAAATAAGTATTTATCAACACAAACACTTTTATTTTGAAAATCTGTAAAATGTCACCATAAATATTGTTTTTTCATATTTTCAATAAGTAATCCATGTGTGAAATTAAATATATATATATATATAAATGTAATTTTGGCAGTTATCTGCGAGGATTAAAGCAAGTCTATGTAACTTTTGCTTCTGCTGTAGCAAACCCGTGACAATGAAAGCAGCTTTTTAATGAAATTGAAGTGTCAGTTCAGCTTTAAGGGCCTGGTATATGCAAAATTGCGTCATCAACACGCAACTTTGGAACTGTACGCAAAGAGTGCAAACTGAACTTCCGCCCCACCAGTAGGTAGAGTATTAAGCCCCGCTCACCAAGCAGAAAAACCATTTTGACAACAGAAGAAATAGTCGCCAAGGGTAGCCATCCAAACCTCGACCTGGCTGACACCCCGACTCCCCAGACCTGCTCAAACCAGACATGTCCGAGGTAGCTGCAGCATTGTTCTCTTCTTCTTCTTTGGCAGGAATGCTTCCTATTCCCTGTGTCCAGACTTGTACCGCCCTTGTGGGATACTACTGGAAACCTGACGTGCGAGTATACCAGGGTCCAGGGTCCAGGGTCGTGCAATGCTGCATGTGCGCAGAAGTGTACCACAGGCTTTACTCTTGAACTTTCTGGGCCTGACTCTGGCAGTTTGAGTCTCTGAGTATCAACACACACACATGTCGTTAGTGGTTCCTGCTTTGTCACTGTCACAGGGAAGCAACAACACTATCAGGTCAGAGTTTTGTATCCTGATAGACAGCAAGTGAACATTAGTCTCTTCATTGTTGATGCGGTGTCATGTGGTTCCTTTCTGACATTAACTGAATTGTAATTTTGCCACAGAAACACAGCCCCAGTGACCAAGAGAAGAACATGGAAAACAAAGTCTATTATGCAAAGTGAAAAGAATGTGAAAAGTTGACTTTACAGCACATATGACTTACACACTTCTGCTACATGCTCATGAAACTGAGAGTGGAAATGAAAGCGGCCATATTCTACCTTTTTATAAATCAGTGACAGTCAAAACAAGTTTGTTATTTTAAGGTAAAAAAAAAATTATTATTATTATTTTCTACCAGTTGGACCAGTTTTCGAATAAGATGATGAACAGGAAATACAATTTAGCAGCTGATTGTGGGAGCAGAATTCTCGTTTGGTGACTTTCATTAAAATTGTACAATGGGCGTAAACTCAATGACCTCATGACATTAAAACGTTTTCCAGGTGTTTGCATGCATCTGAAAACCTGTTAAGCTGCACTCAGGCATAATCAGCGGAGGATTTAACAGAAATGTTGTGTGTTTGTTTTACATGGGGCTGTGTCACATGTTGCCTCAGTGCATTGTTGTTGACGTGATGCTCTGCTTCTGCTCACAGAAGGTGACAAACGACAACGTTGTGTCGCGTTCAATGTCGTTCAATGTCGTCGCACCCGCCTACCAAACGCAAGCGTGACACAGTGCTTTAAGTATTCCTTAGGCCCCAGGTTCCTTTTGCCTGGGGGGCCCTAAAGTTTCTAGAAACACACCTGGCCTGGGCCAGTGTAACACACACGCACACACACACGGTGAGAAAGAGTTAAAAGAAACAGAAAGGGAAGAAGAGAACTCCACCCATGCAGCGTCATGACCTTTCACAGGTGTTTCTCTCGGGAGTCGAAGGTGAATCCCTCTCACACACAAACACACACTTCTGCTCTCTGTCACTTCCCGGATTCCGCGTGTCCCGTCAGAGTCTGTGGAAAGTTTTGAAGTTGTGTTCTTGTTAAGAGAGAGAGAGAGAGGGAGGGAGGGAGGAAGGAAGGAAGGAAGGAGGCGCGTATCTGGCTGAGTCCACCGCGGAGGCTCCAGCGCTCTTCACTCGGCTCCAGCAGAAGCTCCGTGTTTGCTGTGTGTTGTATGCGGATCTAAGCTCCAGGATGGCGGCCGTGAAGGCGCTGCAGCAGTGGTGCCGGATCCAGTGCGACGGATACCGGGACGTGACCATCACCAACATGACCACGTCGTTCAGGGACGGACTGGCTTTCTGCGCCCTCATCCACAAACACAGACCCGATCTCATGTAAGTAAGCAGTCAACTACAACTTACGCAGGAACCCGGGTAAGAACTCAAGTGTCCGACACTTTTAAACGCACCCTTTGTGACTTCTGGTTGTTTATACTGGGAACAGTTTATGGGTTTTGTGCGTTAGAGTTTAAACTTCCGCAGCAGTTTGACTTTAGACAGAAAACCTCATGGCTCTGTAAACCGATTGTTGACCTTAATCCGATTAAAGTGAAAAGTCTGTCTTTAGAGAGAAAACTTCATGGCTCTGTAGGAAAAAAACAGGATCAGATGTGGAGCTCACTCTTTACATGGACACCAATAACCTTGTTGACCTTAATCCGATTTAAAAAGATTTACATGGACACCATCAAACCGATTGTTGACCTTAATCTGATTTAAAAAGATTTACATGGACACCATCAAACCGATTGTTGACCTTAATCCGATTTAAAAAGATTTACATGGACACCATCAAACCGATTGTTGACCTTAATCTGATTAAAGTGAGAGTATGTTTACTGTTAGTCTGTCTTTAGACAGAAAACTTCATGGGTCTTTAGGAAAAGCAGGATCAGCTGAGGAGCTTTAAGTGGACACCAATAAACCGACTGTTGACCTTAATCTGACTAAGATCAGACTGATAGATGTTTTAACCAGTTTCTTTCGTCAAGTGAAGAAACGAGAGTCGATGAGCTGTGACAGATTTAATGTGAGTGAGTGAGGCAGACCCAGTGTGGCAGAGTATAATATGTGATGACGGGTGACGAGCTGATGTGTTTAAGGGCAGCTCATGGCAGCCAAGAGGAAAAGGAATTGGGCTTTAACTGGAGGGGTCACCGGGTTCAAATCCCCTAAGAAAGACACCCAATCCCTGCCCTGGGTGCAGATAAGTGCTGCCCGCTGCTTCTGCGCCTGGCACGCGCGTGTCTTCAATACTGGCGTGAAAAAAGGAATGTGTAAAATCAATATTACTAACTGGCGTTTGTGTAAAAATAACAAATTCTTAGTGTAGAGCAGGGGTCTTCAACTCAAATGTCCTCGGTGTCAGTATAAGACCAGTGAAGTGAAAAGTAA
The DNA here is from genome assembly GCF_958295425.1 of Solea solea. NCBI lineage: Eukaryota > Metazoa > Chordata > Actinopteri > Pleuronectiformes > Soleidae > Solea > Solea solea. The sequence goes on from NC_081143.1 coordinate 24,252,267, forward strand.
TCGCAATAATAGATAAAAATTTATCGAAATAATGATAATTATGGCAATATTTACAGAATTTCAAAATAAAAGGGTTTTCTCTTTAAATGGAACCATATATTGTTCACAATTTAAAAATGTATGATTCTTTAAATAAAAAAAGACCCATATATAAATATCTTATAACTCCATATTAAGTGGCGGGCCATAGGAAATCAGTTGGGGGGCCACATGTGGCCCACGGGCCACAGGTTTGAGGACTGTGGTGTAGAGGAAGTGGCAGAGGATGCAGCCGTGCGGGACTCCAGTGTAAGTGATGTGACTGTTCCTGTGGTCTGTTGCTGAGGAAGTTATGACATGTTGAGGTAGAGAGAGAGACATGGTTTGTTTACATGGACGGCACTATTATGATATTAATCTCTTAGATTAAGACAGTAGTAGGAATTAGACGGCCATTAGGTGGAGAATTCTAGTTCTTGGGTTCCTCGGAAAAGTTCCCATGAGTAATTATGTTCTGTGACATGTAAACATGGGTATACGTTCAATATTATTATGTTAACATGATAATCTCAAATCATTTCTTGTAGTCAAATGACTGATATCCATCTTTGTAAATCTGAATAGATTATTGCCATGTAAACAGCATTTTCCTGATTACTTTAACCTCATTAAAGTGAGACACAATCAGCGATGATCAGATTAAGTTAAGTACACACATCTCGTCAGACTTCCATGTCTAATGAAGAGTTTTCACAGCAGGAATTTGGCTGTGCTGTGGATGTGAGTCATAATCAGAGAATGCTGCATCATGTGTAAACAGGAATATAAATGGAATATTCGGGTAGCAGCTCTCGTAAATATGTCACAATTAGGTCAGTGTTTGGAATATTAGTGTCCGTGTATGTGTCGTCTGCAGAGGTTTTTATGTCTGTATGGATTTTTTTTTCATCAAGGGCCACAACTAACAATTCTTTTCATAATCAATTATTATTTTCTCGAGTACTTGTTTGGTCCACTGATGAGTGTTTCCCTAAACCTGGAAAGGATGATGTTCTCAAATGTCCTGCATTCATGACTTCTTTGTTATGTGTAGCAAAGGAACCATTGAATCAGCACTTGTCTGATTGTCTGATATTTAAACTTGATACAGACCTCAAATAAGGACTTGAAACCTGAGAATTTATCCTTTCTGACTGGGTTGAATGATCAAAAACCAACACACACGACACATACGGTTACCTGGACAACACGCAGCGCTTCAGATGTTGTCTTTAAATACTTGTCATTTCTGCTGTTTTGCTGTTTACTGGAACTTAGCCGTCGATCTGAAGCCAACACCAAGTGCTGTGGAATCTGGACATGTTGTTCTTCTAGTGTTACTGATCACGTCCAACTGAGCTCCTCCATAATTCTTGATTAAAATGTTCATTTTAGGCTTAATTGTGTGAGGCGTCGGTGATAAACGTGTGATGTTCAGTTTACGCCGGTAAAATACAGTTAATCGCAGCAGGACGCCATGTTTGAGAAGCTAGAAGTGGAGAATGTAGAATGTTTTGCTTTCTCTTCACTTAGCTCTTTTTTTGAAAACCACCAGGGAATTCCCGCTTGCTAATAATAGTCCTTATTAATAATTGACAGCTGATAAGGCTTGGCTCTGAATCAGTTGTTTCCACATTAGATCAGACTTGAATCATCAGCTCTGACCTTTTGTCTTAGGCTTGTTTCACACACACACACACACACACACACAGATGCGTGATTCGTGTTCCAGGGAGTTCATCGTGACAGATGGAACTTTTAATTTCATTTCCAGAAGAAGTTCCAGCTGCTCCAGTTGTCTCCGGTCCAGGTCTTAGGACAGAACAGGCTCATGTATACATGCATAGAAGCGCTCGGCGCTGATTACAGGCTTAGCTCCAGTTTACGTCCGTGAGCGTGATGAATGCTGGCTTTCTCAGTGGCTGCGGCATGAGATCAGTGACTCAGCGGTCGTGTCACTGCAGAGTGACGCTGACACACTCGTGATGTATGTGGATGTAAAGGCGAACGCGGGTGACTGAATAACACATGTTTTGGTGGAGACAGATTGTAAACACATGAATGTGGAATGCGTTTTATTACTCATGGGGTTGTTGGGTTTTTTTTGTCCTCTCTTGCAGCAATTTTGATTCACTGAAGAAGGAAAATGTCTACGACAACAACAAACTGGTAAGACTTGTTTACGTTCTCCATGTCCACTGTTGTTAGAAAGGCTTCTTTCTTATTTTTAGGTGTATTGAATCATCCACATGATGTAGTTTTATGTAAACACTCTGCTGCCGGCCTCCGTCTTCTCCGTGCATGATGGTCGGTCTACTGCTTTGGAAGAGTGTGGCATATTTGAACAATTATTCACTGTGTCGCCACCAAGTTTGGTGCAGACATTCATGGTCCCCAGAGGATTAATCCCTATGACTTAAAGGTCCTTACCTGTCCAGGGTGTGCGCCTGCCTTTTTCCTCAATGTCTTTCCATGAACTTTCCAAGCATCGGCCAATCAAATCATGTGCAAAGTTCAGATCAAAAACTTCACAGCCCAAGTAGTATTTTATTCATATTAAATGTTACGCCCTGCACACCCTGGACTTTTAATTCATCTCCTGACTCCTCGAGCACAATGTCAAAAGTTCACGTTTGTCAAACATGCGTAACCCTGCGTTCGTTCCACATTCTGTGTGTGCAGAGAGGACTAGTGTGTGCATTCTGCTCATTCATACACAAATGGGGCTCCATTCATATTTAAATGAGGGTTGCATTGCTCTGGCATTCCATGCTGGCGTAACTCATCCCTCATTCTCATCCATCCCAATGTATTGTCCAACCAGGAGCATCAGAAATCAGTTTGCTTCGGGTCCATCCATTGGGAGAGGATGACACTTACTGTGCATCATGCAGACAATATACAGAGAGTATAAACTGACCGTAGTAAGCTGGGTTTTTATTACACATGGATGAGTAGTGTCCTAATGACTGTTAGCGAGAGTAACATAGTTGTCTGTTGGATTAATTCCATCTCACCTAATCTCCAATGTGAAAATGTATTTCTGTGAATTTAATATTTTGATGTTTTATTTTACATCCCTGACTTTAAACTACCAGGGTGTCGGTGCCATTTAACACATTGTTAATCAAAATACTAACGTCTTAGTAGGGATGTCCCTGTACCACTTTTGTGTCCGATGCTGTTACCGATATCAAAAACTCGAGCATCTACTGATATCATTCCGATACAGTGAACATTTCTGAAAGTATAAAGCTGTTAACAACACATTTGTGCCAACTGTTCTCCCCAAAAAGAAGAAATAAACAGCCAAACATGACTGATCCAGTGATTTTTTGACCAGTATCGGACCGATAGCGATTCCCATCCCTAATTCAAAGTCTTGAAAGTCATGATTTTTAGTTAATTATTATTTTTTTTTTTATCTGACCTTATTTAAAGCTACAGTTTGTGGTCCTGTTAAGTTATACTGTTTTTTATACTGGCAGGGGTTTTTCGTGAAATTTGTCCACCACCCATTTGTGTCACCAGGCGAATCTCCTCTCTGTTGTAGGTAGGCTTGAATAGGGTCGGACAATTGTGGACATTTATGGGAACTGATGAGATTGAAGGGTTATACAAATATGTAAACATTGCGTTTTGTCATAAACAAACATGTCAGGCAAGATGATACAATTAAACAACACGACACAGATTCATTTGTGAGTAGAACTTTATCAGTGCTTAATTAGTTTGAACAATCGATTCTTTCATTGAAGAACAAAAGCAGGAATGTGCAGCAAAACATTCCTAATCCTGTAGGAACACAGCACGTGTGTGTGAGAGTGAGGAATAGCACTGATTTTCAACTGTATTTGCATCAAATCTGATTGTTTTAGCCAAGAATGTGCTACAATATGTTATATTTAAGTTAGATTTTCAGTTTATTCCCATTAATTCCCAGTTAATTTCCATACAAAGTTTCCCATTTTGAAAATTCCTGGAATTTTGCAACCCTACTTGTTGTAGGTTAATTATCCCAAAGCATGAAGCTTTGTTCAGTCATGCTGTTTCAGAATCTTTATTGTCATTGTGACGAAATTAAAAAGCGCAGGTTTTCCAGTGCAAACAGAGAAATATAAAAGTAAGAGACACAAACACACACACACAAACAGACACAATTATTGCACACATCCTGAAATATGAAAACATAAACGAGGGGTGTGCTGAATGATGAAAGAATGATTAAGTGATTTAAAAGAGATGTAAGTGATGTACGTAAACATAAATGGACTATAGATCAAAATATCTACTTGAGCAGCATTTAAACAGTTGATGGCAGATGGATAGAAACTGTTTCTGAGTATTTTTATTGATAAATTGATGTTAACTCCTAGTTTTTTTCCAAACACTTTTAAACACATCATCATCTTCACATTCATGACATCACATGACCACAGTGTGAAATTTTGTTATGTGATAAGAAATGAGGATGATGGTGATGAGTGGGAAGATCCATAAAGTTGATGGTGGACCTCATGTCAAAAATTGTCAAAGTGGATCTTTAATTTGAGGCTGATGTTAATCTAAGAAATTACACTTTTAAAACATGTAAACAGCAAAAAAATCAAAAAAAAAAAAAAATCACTAATCAATCACAAAAGTAATACCTTGCGGTCGTGACCTGTTTCGACATGTTCATGTGGATATTGCATCAGCACCACATGATTATGAGCAAGTGAATTTTCAGACGTAAAAAGGAGAAGAGAGCGGAGGAGTCACTGACAAACGCTGGGTGCTTCAGTCCTGATTCATTTTCCTCTCTGCACTCTGGAACTGTTGATAATGGCCCGACGTAATAAACAAAATATCAGCTTGGACGTACAGTCGTTTGTCAGAAAACTGTTCTTGTTCTTGTCGTTGAAACAAAGTTGAGAAGACAGGCTTGTTATTAAAAGGGCATAAAGCTGTGTGACATCACCGTATCACAGGGCGCAGCAGAGTAAACAGAGGAAACAGAGTTTTTATGACTCCTCGATCCTGTGAATACTGATTTAGTTCTGCCTCGGCTGCTTGTCGGCCTGTCTCTGCTTGTTGTTTTTTTTCTTTCCCTGTGTAGGTGTTTGACTCTAGTCCTGACTCGCTTTACTAGTCTGTCACCACACCACCAAGTGTAGATTTAATCTGGTTTCATATTTTGGCCATTTGGAGGATTTTTGTTGAAGATCTGGAGAATCGAGACACAGATAACACAACGCTTTGTTTGAGGAGGGAAATAATACGCCCTCATCTATATGATGCGCAGTTTAATGTACACCTGGTAGACAGGTATGTGTGTGTGTATGTGTGTAGCCACGTTTCATGCTGTCAGAAAGAAGTTCTGTCAATCCAGACTTTTTCAGTCAGAGCCCACACTCTCTGTGACACTGACAAAAGTAGATCAACAAGTTCCATAATCTCTTTTATTCTCTGTTTTTTTAAACACATCTTAACTAGGGATGGGATGATACCACTTTTTTGTGTCCGATACTGATACAGATATCACAAACCCGAGTATCTACCAATATTAGTCCAATGCAGTCATTGTTTTAGACCATTTATCAATGTATGAAGCTGTTGACAACACATTTATGCTGAGTCATTTCAAAGACATAACTGTCCAACTGTGTGACAAATATTGTTGTAATAAACAGCCCAAACATGACTCCGCTAAAATCATTGGATTGGATTTGACCTTTTTATCTGTCCGATATCCAATCCAGTGATTTTGACCAATACCGATACTGACCACTTCCCATCCCTCAGTCTCAGCTCTGGTCATTTTATTGATTGATCTGTTTCAAACTGTTTGGAAAAGTGCAATGTTTTTATAATTATTGTACAAATTTGGTACAAAGGGGCGGCCCATGAGAACGTTTAACTTATGACCAAAGGGTTGTCGATTCGAGTCCCCATCAGGTCAAGGGCTGGGGAGCTTCCTGAGCAAAGACCCAGTCCTCATTGCTCATTGTTAACTGGACACTCTAAATTGACCTCAGTCACAGGGGGGCCACGTCCAGTCTCAAAGATTTGGTTCTGATGGTCATGGTGATATTTTTTTGTGAACATTACTATGTTTTGACAGAAAACTCAAGGATGAACCCATTAAAATGTCATAGTTAAACACCTCAAGAGAATCCTTTTTTAATTTGACACAAATGTAAAAGTGCATTACTTTGAGTCTGGAAATAAAACTGATTTGGTCGGTGGAGGCAAACAACCACATGAGGGGATTCTAGTTTAGAATTATGTCCAGCCGTTACAACAACCATGAAACATACTCGGCAAACTTATTCTACTCAGGACACCAAAGTTATCCTGACTCGATGTCAACAAGAAAAGGAAAATGAAAGGAAACCATCTTTATGCTTTCCTTTTCTTTCCCTGCTGTGGGACAAGTAACAATCTCATTCTTGCCATTGAATGTTAATTGCAGACATTAGAAGTCTTGTGTGCCACATGGTCGGTGTAGTGGTTAGCACGCTTGCCTTTGCAGCAAAGAGACCCGGTCGGAAAACAAGGGCCTTTCTGCGTGGAGTTGCATGTTCTCTCTTCTTAATCTATGTGGTTCTGTGATGGACGGACTGGTGATCCGTCCAGGGTGTACCCCGCCTTTCACCCTTCGTCAGCTGGGATTGGCACCAGTGACCCTCATGTGGAGGATAAAGCGGTAGAAGATGATTGAGAAGTCTTGTTTGAATTATGTAAAGTAATTCAAACACGGAGCCACAGTTGCTCCAGTTTCCAGTTTCTCTTTGGGTGGTTGGATAAAGTCGATGTTGTTTGCAGGCGTTCAGCGTCGCGGAGGATGAGTTGGGAATTCCAGCTCTGTTGGACGCAGAAGACATGGTCGCTCTTAAGGTCCCCGACCGCCTCAGTATCCTGACATATGTCTCGCAGTACTACAACTACTTCCACGGACGCTCCCCGAGTGAGTAACTCTGTCTCACCCCTTCTCTCTTTCCATAATTCAAGTACGTCTTTATTTAATGTGTAACGTTTTGCACACAGTTGGTGGGATGGGAGGTATAAAGCGTCCGGCCGAGCCGACCCCACACGAACCGCCTGGAAAGAAGAACCAGCCAGTGGTGGCCAAAGTGTTTCCCTCATCCAAACCTGCCAGAGAGAACAGCCCTCCCCCCTCCTCCAACATCACACGGCATTTTCCTTCACCAAAACAAACCAGAAACATCACCAAGGTACATTTTGACTACTTGAAATAAACCCCGGGAAGTTAGGAACAAAGCTCAGGGTTGAGCAAAGAGGAGAAAAACCATCTCTTTGCAGTCAGTTGTCTGATGAGGAAGTCCATGATGTCATCAGTGATGACCTCAACACTTGGAACTTGAGTAATGCATTGGTCTTTTGTCATAGAGGATTTTCTTTTTCTCACTTGTTTACGTCTTTCTTTCTCTCTCTCTCGTAGGACGTTCCAGTTGAGACACCGCATCAGACGGGCACACTGAGTAACAAATGTGTCTCCTGCAACAAGCACGTTCACCTGGTGCAGCGACATCTAGTGGACGGAAAGCTCTACCACAGGAACTGTGCAAAGTAAGAGCCTCACTATAGTGTGTATTCTGTGTCTCCAGAACAGTCATAATAATGAATTACAGTTCATTTGTACAATTATGAAGGACTGTTGATTAAAACAAAACACAACAAAGAAGCATTAATAGATTTTTTTCAAAGTTCCAATGTGTAACTTCTGCCACTGTTTCCTGCTTCAGCATTTACAATTATTGTTTCATAATCACCGGTTGAATATTAACTTTGAGATAGACTTTTGAGTTGGTGAATTACCAACTACACCTGAGAAAATAAAAAATGGTCAAGGGTGTGTGGGTCTTTCTGCTCATGGTGGAAATCTATGTAATCAGAAAAGTATCATGACTTTTGCACTTTCTGTCTCTCAGGTTACTGTCAACAAACTCAACTGCATCTTTTAGAAATTCTTCAACAAACAGCCCGGTCTCCAAAGTCACTCCACTACCAGACATGACGAAAACCAGCACAACCACACCTGCGCAAACACCCTCCAGACAGGGACCAACATGGCGGATGGACAAACCCAGCACCACATCTAACTTCTCCACCAACGTTTCCTATTCATCTCCTTCCAGGTCTGTTTCAGGTGTCTCTTCTCCATCTAGATTCTCCACTACCGTTTCCTCTTCATCTCCTTCCTGTTCTGCTTCAGGTGTCTCTTCTCCATCTAGCTTGTCCACCACAGTTTCCTCCTTGTCCCCTTCCAAGCCTGCTTCAGGTGTATCTTCCCCTTCTAGCTTCTCTTCCACTGTTAGGTCTTTGTCTCCTTCCAGGCCGGTTTCACGTGTCTCTCCCCCATCGAGCTTGTCCACCACAGTTTCCTCTTTGTCTCCTTCCAAGCCTGCTTCAGATGTCTCGTCCCCATCTAGCTTTTCCACCACTGTTAGGTCATCGTCTCCTTCCAAGCCTTCTTCAGGTGTCTCTTCCCCTTCTAGCTTCTCTACCACTGTTAGGTCGTTGTCTCCTTCCAAGCCTGCTTCAGGTGTCTCTTCCACATCTAGCTTCTCCACCAATGTTAGGTCTTCGTCTCCTTCCAGGCCGGTTTCACGTGTCTCTCCCCCATCTAGCTTGTCCACCACAGTTTCCTCTTTGTCTCCTTCCAAGCCTGCTTCAGATGTCTCGTCCCCATCTAGCTTTTCCACCACTGTTAGGTCTTTGTCTCCTTCCAAGCCTGCTTCAGGTGTCTCTTCTCCATCTAGGTTCTCTACCACTGTTTCCTCTTTGTCTCCCTCCAGGTCTGCTTCAGGTGTCTCTTCCCCATCTACCTTCTCCACCACTGTTAGGTCATCGTCTCCTTCCAAGCCTGCTTCAGGTGTATCTTCCCCTTCTAGCTTCTCTACCACTGTTAGGTCGTCGTCTCCTTCCAGATCTGCTTCAGGTGTATCTTCCCCATCTAGCTTCTCCACCAATCTTAGGTCTTCGTCTCCTTCCAGGCCGGTTTCACGTGTCTCTCCCCCATCTAGCTTGTCCACCACTGTTTCCTCTTTGTCTCCCTCCAGGTCTGCTTCAGGTGTCTCTTCCCCATCTACCTTCTCCACCACTGTTAGGTCATCGTTTCCTTCCAAGCCTGCTTCAGGTGTCTCTTCCCCATCTAGCTTCTCCACCACTGCTCGGTCTTCGTCTCCTTCCAGGCTGGTTTCACGTGTCTCTCCCCCTTCTAGCTTGTCCACCACAGTTTCCTCTTTGTCTCCTTCCAAGCCTGCTTCAGGTGTCTCTTCCCCATCTACCTTCTCCACCACTGTTAGGTCATCGTTTCCTTCCAAGCCTGCTTCAGGTGTCTCTTCCCCATCTAGCTTCTCCACCACTGTTCGGTCTTCGTCTCCTTCCAGGCTGGTTTCAGGTGTCTCTCCCCCTTCTAGCTTGTCCACCACAGTTTCCTCTTTGTCTCCTTCCAAGCCTTCTTCAGGTGTCTCTTCCCCATCTACCTTCTCCACCAATGTTAGGTCTTCGTCTCCTTCCAGGCATGCTTCAGGTGTCTCTTCCACATCTAGCTTGTCCACCAATGTTAGGTCTTCATCTCCTTCCAGGCCAGTTTCACGTGTCTCTCCCCCATCTAGCTTGTCCACCACAGTTTCCTCTTTGTCTCCTTCCAAGCCTGCTTCAGGTGTCTCTTCTCCATCTAGCTTCTCTACCACTGTTAGGTCATCGTCTCCTTCCAGGTCTGTTTCTGGTGTCTCTTCCCCATCTACCTTCTCCACCACAGTTTCCTCCTTGACCCCTTCCAAGCCTGCTTCAGGTGTCTCTTCCCCATCTAGCTTCTCCACCAATGTTAGGTCTTTGTCTCCTTCCAGGCCTGCTTCAGGTGTCACTTCCACATCTAGCTTGTCCACCAATGTTAGGTCTTCGTCTCCTTCCAGGCCGGTTTCACGTGTATCTCCCCCATCTAGCTTGTCCACCACAGTTTCCTCTTTGTCTCCTTCCAGGCCTGCTTCAGGTGTCTCTTCATCTAGCTTCTCTACCACTGTTTCCTCTTTGTCTCCTTCCAGGCCTGCTTCAGGTGTCTCTTCTCCATCTAGCTTCTCCACCACTGTTAGGTCTTCGTCTCCTTCCAGGCCTGCTTCAGGTGTCTCTTCCACCTCTAAAGAAAGTCAGACTGCTTCTGCTTCCAAACCTACTGCGGCACGGACTGCGTGCGAGTCCACCTTTGCTACAACCAGAATCATCGACAGCAGGCCAACTCCTGCACCTCGCACCTCAACCACAGCAGCCAAGACGATGCAGTCCAAGCTCAAGTTCTTCGAGTCGGACAGCAACACTAGCAATGAAGAGAAAAAGACTTCATCTATTAATGTGGACATAAATAAAGGGATGCACACTGCCGGTGGGAAGGTCCAGGAGGTTACAGCAGGTCAGACTGTGACTGTGGTTGTAAATTTTGATGATGCTGGCAAAAAGGCAACCAGCCCAAACTTGAACAAAGGTGGAGACCGAGCTAAAGCCGCTGTCAAAGGTGGGAAGGAGCGTTTGAAACCGACAGACGTTGAGAGCAAAAAAACCAAAGCAGAAGCAGCAGCTTTTCTCTCCAAGAAACTGGCTGAGGAGAACAACAACAACAACATGACACCGTCATGGACGACTGTAGCACTGAAGAAAACTGAGAAGTGAGTAAACCACACTCAAACATGAGTTTACTCTTCTGTATATTTTGCCTTGGCCTGACCTCTGCTGGTGAATGATGGTATTACTAATAATAATAACAATATTTCTTCACTCACCTCTAATCAGACCTTCTCAAGTTGAGAATCCCAAGAGGGAGACACCGGCTGTCAGAGGGAGAGTGAGGCTGAGGGCTGACCCGTCACTCCTCGCTGACCTGAAGGTTCTGGACACACCAAAGTCTGCTCCAGCTTCTGTTCCGAGCCCGGTTCCGAGCCCGGTTCCGAGCCCGGTTCCGAGCCCGGTTCCGAGCCCTGCTCCAAGTCCAACCGTCAGGAGCAAACTGAGAACCAGGACTCCAGACAGAGGGAGCCCGAAGCCTGTCAAAGCTTCACCCAACACCTCAGGTTAAATTCAAACATGTCCTGAACTCTGCAGCTGTGTTGTATGTATAAGAACATGCTAGTTGTGCTCAATATTAACATAAACTGTAAACCTACACAAAATACTTAATATATTTATATGATACAGCAACTCAAGTTATAAGCCCAAAGCAATAAAACAGTAAATAAACAATTTACATTACAGGTACACTTATAATATGGTAAAAGTGCAATAATTTTGTCATGATGGTAATACGTTTTACTGCCATAGTCATTACCATATAAAGAAAAAATGTTTGTCAGACATAAGGGAAGAAGAATTTCAATTTTATAATATAGTATTTTTTTATAGTGACTCTCAAACATTTTAATATGTAGGTAATATGTAGCTACACTGATGGTAGTCTATTCTAAATATTAAGTTATTGCCTGGATATTACCCTAGAAATGCATGGTATTATTGTAATGGTATCTCTTTATTACCATTGTTTTAATAACCAAGATAGAAATTGCATTAGAAATGAGATGATATTGAACATAGTTCTACCTCTAGTCACAATGTGTTTTATACTTTTATGACATTTAGTTGGTAATTAATATTAATTCATGGTGGGCGATATGGGCAAAAAGTAATATCTCAGTGTTTTTGTGGCTTTTGACAATAACGAGAATCGATATCCTTTAAGAATTAATTGTTTGAGTTATAACTCATTAATTGTTGCTTACAGATGACATCAATAGACACAATGTTTCAGGAAAACAACAAATCTTTTTTACTTTAAAATGTCTAAAAATTGAAAGACTGGGGTAAATTATGCAACATACACACACAAGCAAGAGCAAATAATAAAACAATTCAAAAACTTAGTGGCTACTCGCGATCACGTAAGCCCACTCGTGGTCACATGACGCTGAATTCTGCTCATGAGTCTCAGTGCGCGTTTCATCCTTTTGTGAAGTAACTGATACTTGATAATGTCAATTTGCACATCTTTCAAACAACAATCCCAATATTATTTTATACGATATACTGTATCGTGCCGACACCTAATAATACTAATATATGATGTGAATATGCACATATACTGTTCATCTTAATCATATTATAACATGATATTGAAGAAGTCAGAGCAGTGGATATGATGTAAATGTGTGATTAGTGTAAATGTGAACACAAATTAAGTAATGTCTTATTAATGTATTATTCAGGATAATGTTAATCGTCAGATTATTGGCTTTGATGTAAATTTATTCCAACTTTACCAGGAAGTGACAAAACACTGACGTTTCCATTGATGTCTTTGCTCTCGACAGCATCAGAGAACGAGTCTCCTGCCGACTGGAGGTCGATGCTCAAACCTGTCGGCAAAGAAACAAAGTAAGACTCTTTGTGTTCTGCTGTCACTGTGTTATAATACTCTTCTAATCTGGAACATGAGCAGCGTCACGGGCGGATCTACATCACCAAGCATTTTTCTGTATGAGGGATATTTTTTTCCCCTGTCCATTCATCCATCCTTTGATCCAGTCGTCCATCCGTGTCTCCAACTGTCCCTCCCACAGGGAGCGTGAACCTGCTGCTCCTCCACATGTCTCTGGTGGTCAGAGCTCTCAGGCACAGCTCTTCCACCTCATGCATGTGAGCCCCAAATGGTGTCATGACTGTGTCGAGTCCTCTGTGGTGCAACATATGCTCAGTGCTCCGAGTTCCTCTCCCTACATGACCTTTCCTCTTTCCTCTTGCTCTCTGGGCCGGAGGGGACAGATTTAAAAAAAAAAAAAAAAAAAAAAAGAGAAACTGCCCATGAAGACATTGATGTTCTGATTCTCTTTTCCTGCTCCTCTATCCACAGACCGGCGAGTCCTCCACAGCCGGCTAAACCGCGGGGTAACCAGCTTTCTGTCGGGCCTTCCTCGTCCTCCTCTAATGTCTCTAAGCCAATCATTTCTATCACTCCACCACCATCAAAGGGTAAAGGCTAGTCAATTATTCTCTAATTTAGTTTTTAGACAAAACTAAAGGGACAAAATCCTAAAGATTGTTCAAATGGCTATTCAACCTCTCCTGTCGTTCTTCATATTTATGTTTTCTCTCTTTTTTTTAGGATTTCAGAACGGTGCTGGAGAACAAACTGCAAATGGCACCAAGACGGAGTCAAAGAATGTGAAGGTGCGGGATTTAGATTACAGTAAAGAAAATATTCTATAGGAAAAGACATCAAGACAGACGCACACACACAGTAGACACAGTATCAGGCAGTTTTCTTACTTTATTAAGGACATAAATGGTAAAAACCTTACTTTAAGGGAATTAACTAGAAACAGCAATGTTGCACTCTGAAATGAATGTCAATCATAAAACATGAAATAAATAAGTCAGTCAGTTTATGAATAACACGTTGCTGTATTATTTACACTTTACCAAACAACATTGATTCTGAATGTAATGAAAGATATTCTTTACTCATCTTAATAATCCTTTTTTCACGCTTTGATGTCATACTGCTCTGAACTGTAAGCATTGTCTCTAACTGTGTGTAACAGATGAAGCAGGACTACATTCCCAAAGAAGACATCCTAAAGGAACTTGACAACATCGAAGAGAGCTTGAATGAGTTGGAGAGGAGAGGAGTGGAGCTGGAGATGAAACTCCGCCGCAGCGAAGAAGGTGAGACGAGCACACACACACACACACACACACACACACACTCATAGACATAATGTGTTCCCTCACCCTAACAGTAACCATTACAACTAAACAGTCTTTTCTAAATGACCTAAAAGTGATACTTACATAGTAAAAGTACAAGTATGTTACCAGAAAATGACTTTGGTACAAGTTGAAGTCACTTTTTATAATATTACTTAAGTAAAAGTGCATGACATTTACTGTACTTAAGTATCAAAAGTAGTGGGGAGTAAGTATTGAGTCATGGTAGCTCAGTGGTAGGGCGAGTTGTCTTTCAACTGGAAGGTTGTGGGTTCAGTTCTTGGCTCTGTTAGTATATGTGTGTCCTTGAGCAAAGACACTCATGAAGACTAGAAAAGCTCTATCTAAATGCAGACCATAATACCAACTCTTCTTCTTCTGATTTGATTTAGTAGTAACAAAGATAGTCAGTGGATATGTAGTGGAGTAAAAGTTGCTAGAAATATAAATAACAAAGTAAAGTACAGATATGTGAATTTTGTACTTAAGTGCAGTAACAAAGTATTTGTACTTACTGTTTCATTACAACACTGCAACTAAGTCGAAGTCTTAACTCTCAAAAGGTCTGTTTAATGTGAATGTGAGGACATGTCAAAATGTCCTCACTCCCTATGGTTTGAACGTTTTGAAAAAAAAGAAAGAAAAAAAAAGGCAGATTTGGTGGAGTTTGAATGTGTTTCTGGGATTTACTCTGTGTGTGTGTGTGTGTGTGTGTGTGTGTGTGTGTCAGAGGGTGAAGATGACTCTCTCATGGATGGGCTCATGGTCGAGTGGTTCAACTTGATCAGGAACAAGCAGGTGGCCATGCGCCGGGAGTCTGAACTGGTTTACATGTGAGTATACACACACACACACACACACACACACACGCATGCACGCTCAGAGAAGGGGCCTCACACTTTATAGCGATCAGTGAGACAGACTTGCGGCCAGAAGGTTGACAGTTTGAATTCCCAGTGCCCTCCCTCCCTGCGGGATGTCCTGGAACAGGACAGAGCAGCACTCACTGGCTGGGGTGCAGGAGAGGAGAGGAGAGGAGAGGAGAGGAGAGGAGAGGAGAGGAGAGGAGAGGAGAGGAGAGGAGCAGCTACAGACTAATACAGCTCAGTAGATTTTGACTGGGTTGTGTATACACAGTCCTGCTGCTGTAAGAACTCACTGTAAAACCATCACCAACCAAATCTGTCCTCACCATTTAAACATCTGTTTTCAGGAGCAACTGTTGGGATTTGACACAAAGTCGGTTTGGTTCTTTCCCCTGGATTTACTGACAATAAGAGAAATATTGATATTTTTTTCTTTGTTGGGCTTAGGTGATATATATATAATTCCATAATAACCTTTTCAGGATGATATAAGTCAAATGATCCTGCAGAGTGTTAACCTTCTGCATCTCCTCTAGACTCAGTTTACAGCCTTGAGGAAATCTGGCTAACTGTATGATGGGAGGCTTTGACCAATCACAGGTCACTTTAAAAAAAAAAAATGAAAGAGGGGGCCTCCTATTGGCTGATTTACTTAGCAGCTGCATGTACACATTTACTCAAGTATTGGTGACAGAGTCTAAATGAGAGTCAGAGCTTTATCGCAGTAAAAAGATGTAATTGATGGAGAGTATCAGTTAGCATTTAAAGGTGATATACGCATAGAAATATCAACAACAGCGACCTTCAGTGTTAAAACGGGCAGCGCCAGACCAGTAAAATAATAGCATAATAACCTCTGAACGACAAGATCTTTCTCTCAAATCTCTCAAATTTCTTGAGAAAAATAAGTGCAGTTTTCAACGATATTATGTTGTCATTTTATTTATTTACACATGTGCATAACAACTTACAGATGACAGTGGATCTACAACGGAACAGAACATTTAGTCACAGGTGTCTGGAAATGAAAAAAATAGTATATCACATTATGAATAGATTCACAAATTCATCCTGTGAGCCGGATTGGACACTCCGTTTGGGGCGGTTCTGGCCCACAGGCCGTATGTTTGACACCCTTGTCAAAAATCTTCTTTTTTTTTAAAAATTATTATTATTGTTATTTTTAAATGCTTCTTTTATTGGTTTTTATGTGTGTTTTTAGCCCTCTTATTGTTGATTGTACTGTATGTACTGCACTATGGTCCACCCTGTGGTTTAAAAATGTGCTTTATAAATGAAATTGGATTGGATTATGTCAAGGAACTGTACATAGTGAGGCAGAAACCTTTACAATATTATAGAGAGAAGAAACAGTGGAGAGAAAAAAATCCCCCCAGAATAAATAAACGCGCAGCCATCAACTGGCGGCGATTGAAAGTGTGTCTGCGTCAGAGCAGCAGTGGAGAATTATCATGTAATGAGAGGAGACGACGACAAGGTAACAATAACAAACAGTAAAAAACCTTATACATGTTAAATATCCACTGACGACGTGTATGAATGAGAGGGGAGAGAGTTGGCACTTCAAATGATAGATATGTGTTAAACAAGGCAAAAATAAAAACCGTGAGATAATTGTGTGTTCTGTCTTTGTCGTGTGCAGAGGGAGAACTCAGGAACTGGAGGAGCAGCAGCCCAGTGTGGAGCAGGAGCTCAGGACACTGATGGATAAACCAGGTCAGGGCTCAGGAGGACGCCGTCATAACAACACACAACACAACAGTCATCAGACAATAATTCAATATTAATCATTTAATGTGTGTGTGTGTGTGTGTGTGTGTGCAGAGCGTCTGAAAACATCCTGGGAAAGAAAAAGGGAAAAGCAGCTGATGGACAAACTGGTGGAGATCGTCAACGACAGGAACGCCATCGTGGAAGGTCTGGACGAGGACAGGCTCAGGTGAGAATGACTCTGTGAAGCTCTTTTACAACATAATTCTACATCTCCAAATACTTAATACGACTATTCCGTTATCGCTTATTCTACATTTTACTCCAAATGTGCAAAGACAGCACTGCACTGTCCACAGATTTCAGGTGATATGGATGTAAAACCTTTAAATATATAGCCGTACATGAGCAGTTCTATCCAAAATGAATCTTTTATTTTTATTTTTTTCCCAAAAGTCACACCTATATAAAAAAAAAAATCAGATACTGACCATTTACAGTCTCCTACATGTGTGAAAAGTGTGAATATGTTTATTTAATTATGCTATCACTATAATAATAAGGATAATGATCACACCTTTATTTATATACCACATTTTAAAAGCCAAGTTTATAAAGTGTTTTCACACTTGACCAAGCGGTAATCAGGATATTCTATAGAGGGAGAAACAAATAATAAGAAAGTGAAAAGTCACAAAAATACAAGCAAAGACACCATCTTTGTGTGTTCTTTATGCTACAAATGATAGGACTGAGCGACGTTGACACAATGTAACTTTCCATGGATATTTAAACATCAACTAATTAAAGATCAAATATTTTACTACTGGGTGAAAGTTGAAGAAAACCGTTCATAAACATTCAGTCTATGAACCTCCATTTAAATGTTTATTGAGTTATTTATGAAATAATTATTTTGCTTGGATGCTTTATTTAATTATCAGTATTATTATTTTTGAATTATCTAAGTAAGAGTACCCGCAAAAGAGTGGTAAGAGTGAGAAAGAGTGGTTTTAAATGTCTTTTAAGGACAGAAATCAACAAACACTTCACAAATTAGAGATTAAACATACAAAGACATTCTGTGTGTTATATATAATATAATATAATATAATATACCATGTCTGTCTCTCAATCAAAACAATAACAGCAGTCAGAGTTTGACATCCCTGGATCATGAGCTTTGGTTCACTTACTGATGAAGTGACTGATCCTCTTCATCGTTTTGAATGAAGTTGCTCTTCGTTATTATATTTTTTTAAATTCCATATACCTGTTTATAAAAAAAAGTGTGACACTGATCGACCCTCCCTCCCTCTCTCCCTCTCTCTCTCCCTTTCTCTGCTCTGACGAGTATGATCAGACGTCTCACTACAGGTGTTGAACCTCGGCGTAGCAGAGCGACCATCTGTCGCTCTCTCTACGCGTCCTGTGCCTGTGTTTCAAATTAAAAGCACTCAAGTATTTCTGTTGCTTGTTTTCGTCCCCCGCCCCCCCGACAAGGCTTTTATTGTGAAATATCTGCACAACCAGCAGCAGCTTGTTGTGCAAAATGTAATAGTCCTGTTTTGGGGGGGTTGCCTTTAAAAAATGCCAGGACTGCATTCCTGGCATTTTCGATTCTCAAACCTGGAAAGGGTGATTTTCTTAAATGTCGTTGTTTTGTCCAAAAACCGAAAAATGATTCAGTTTTAATGATTTCTTTGTTACACGGAACAAAGAAACCAGAAAACATTCACATTTACAAAGCTGTTTTAATTCCTTAAAAACACTCAAACCGATTGATTGATTATCAAAATAGTTGATGATTAATTAAAAAAGGCACAATATTAGCGACAGCATTTGTTACTCTTTAAAATAATAATATGAACATATTATCATATATGACCCACAAACATCGCAAAGTGCCTTTAACAGAAGACAAAAGAACTAACGCTGCTATCAAACCTATCAGATCACTGTAGGAACTGATGTAGGAACCTTTGAGGGACAGTGAAACTTGTTTCTCTTGTTATTTCTGCACTTATTTGTGGTGGAACCACAGGCTGGGCCACTGTGAAGTTGCTTATGGGCTGCATGTGGCCCACGAGCCGCCATTTGAATAGCCCTGAAACCTGAATACGAGCAGCTCCACAAAGCTAAAGACCAAGGAAACCGTTTATTACCTGGAATAAAAACATACATTTATTAATATTTGTATAGAAAGCTAATGAAAGTACACTTTTTTTAGATATTTTAATGCAGAAATGTCACATATTATATCTTTAGGTGTCAGTCTTATTGTACTGGTGATGATTATTGTTACGCAACCCTAATACATCCTATTTGTTCCTGCACTGCTGCCTCCTTCTCCTCCTCCTCGTTCCCTTGCTTTGCCTCCTCCTCCCTCTAAATCGCTCCGTCTCCATTTTCCTCCATGCATGTGCTGTTGCTTCACCTTCTCAGGGAGGAAGAGGAGGACCAGGAGCTAAACAAGATGATGATGAATTTCAGTGAGTGTCACACACACACACACACACACACACACACACACACACACACACTCCCTGCTCTGTTCATTAGTTACCACACAGCCGCGGCGTCGCTGCAGCTTAGCTGCTTTATAAATGACCCAATCAAGGATTTCCATCATTGGTGCCACTAATTAAAGCAGATAGAATTCTCATTGTGGTTTATGGAATTGTGTGTGTCTCAGTGTGTGTGTGTGTGTCTGAAACCTGTGCTGCTGGTTTATTTTTTTAATTTTTTTTTTTAAAGGTGCCACTGTGTGACGTTTTTCATCTCATTCGATCTAATGACTGCTAATGGAGAAAGCATCAAACAAAAAGCGGTGGCGTTCCTATTAGACAAATGGATAATGCAGCCGCTTCATTTGGCCCTCGATAGAGCCCACGTTTAAGCCGCCCCTCATTTGCAATTCATGGCCGCTGGAGCGGGGGCCGCCTGAAATTGAGCAGATTTATGGAACTTGGGCGTGGAGTTCATTACGTTACAGTGAGCAAATGCCGATTACGGGCTAAAGAGCGGCCGTTTTCCATTTAATGATATTCATAAAGTTAATGCTTAAAGTTTCACACAGGTCGTTCACGCTCCGAGTTCACTTTAACACGTGCACTGTATTTCTCACAGTTGTGTGTGTGTGTGTGTGTGTGTACAGTAACCATGACAACAGGGCCTCTGATTTGAGTGTCACACATAAAAAGAACCTGAGAGAGTCAAAGTGATCAGTTGGTCGATTGTTGAAGTGAAAGAAGACCTGAAAGTTCTTTTTTCCTGTTATTGTTATATAAGGATTTTCTCAGTTTTATAAAATTACAAAGTAAAAAAAATTGCACTACTAAAACGGTCAGAGAGTGAGCCAGCGTTCACCCAGAAACCGAGGAAGCTAAATGGAACTCGGCCGTCGTTCACTGCTGTGAAAAAGGTCTATTGTAAAACAAATGGGCAGATTAATTGACAATTTAAGTAAAAGTTTGTTGTTGGAGTCTCTTGTACATATTTGACAATGATAAAAACTATTTCAAGTGGTATCCAAAATATTCTTGTAGATTAACTAAATGAGCCAATTCCCTACTGTTGTCGTCTGGGTACTGGATTAAGACAAAGCCTCAACTCCATCCCTTTGTTAAGGGTTTGATGATGATACCGATCATATCTAAGGATACCAATACACTGTATCAGCTTACACTATATTATACTGCAAGCTGATATATTGGTATCAGACCCTTTCTCTGTAATATTGGTACCAGCATCAACCATCCACATCAGTCATGTTGTAATTTCTGAGTCCCACCATGTTGCCGTACAGGACAATAATTCATCTCAGGTCTGTGGCTGTGTGATAAATCTTCTTAATGCAAACACAACAGTATGTTAGTACAGAAATGATTTACAGCACCATCATTGTGAAAACATTTAAAAAAATAGCATCATTTTCCACTGCCAACTGCATTTTCATGTCTTTGTTTCAGCGCTTTTTGCACTATTAAGTATGTAAATATGAGAAATGAGATTGCTATGATTACCTGTTTAATTACCTTTATAATGAACCCTCTCTGTCCACGTGTCGTCCTCTCCTTCAGATATAAAGAAAGACAAACCAAAGAAAAAGTCATCGGTGGCCAGAATCTTTGGCTGGGGAAACAAGAAGGAGGGATGAATGTGCTCCAGTTTGCTGCTCCTGTTCACGTCTCAAAGCCATTTGCCCTATAGTTCCTCAGAAATTAGGCTCTGCCTCGTTACAATCAGGTATTTGTGTCCATGAGGACTACTGGTCCTCACAAGGTCAGTATTTATGCCTAGCAATTGTCCTAAAGAGGTAACAAATACACACACACACACGTTTGCACAGTATTTGTAGTGAGGACCCTAACCCTTAAACTAAGCCTTAAACCCTCAAGAAGCCATAAAGATGATGTTGAGGGGTCAGTGACTCACCAGCTGTGTTGTGATTGAGTTCACTGCTCTGCCTGTTAGTTAATCCCCTTCTTAATCTTAATCTGTCTACTTATTGCTCACACACACACACGCACACACAGGCACATCTCCTCACTGATGTGTACAGTATCACTGATGCTTGTGTACAGTATCACTGATGCTTGTGTACAGTAACACTGATGCTTGTGTACAGTATCACTGATGCTTATGTACAGTATCACTGATGCTTGTGTACAGTAACACTGATGCTTATGTACAGTATCACTGATGCTTATGTACAGTGTCACTGATGCTTGTGTACAGTAACACTGATGCTTGTGTACAGTATCACTGATGCTTGTGTACAGTAACACTGATGCTTGTGTACAGTAACACTGATGCTTGTGTACAGTATCACTGATGCTTGTGTACAGTATCACTGATGCTTGTGTACAGTATCACTGATGCTTGTGTACAGTAACACTGATGCTTGTGTACAGTATCACTGATGCTTGTGTACAGTAACACTGATGCTTGTGTACAGTATCACTGATGCTTATGTACAGTAACACTGATGCTTGTGTACAGTGTCACTGATGCTTATGTACAGTATCACTGATGTCCTTCCTGACCCTGTAGCTGCTGTCCTGTACATGTCAAACTGTGTGTGTACGATCTCCTTTAACTACATAGAAATACAACACTTACATGTTTTTGTCCTTTGACAACTTCACACAACTGTCTTTTTAAATTTACAAATCCATTTTGCTTCATTAATTACATTTTTTTTAATTGTAAACTGTATATCTTACCCTATCGAAACAAAGACTTCTTTCATTTTGGAATTCTGTGAAATGTCGTTATTGTGACACTGTGACAGAACATAATTTTAAGCTCATATCGCCACCGCCTCTACTGCTTGCACTTGACCAGACTCGACACTCTGTGACCTTGAGGTCATTTGAGTTTGAGACCCCTGTTTTAAGGGATGACAAACCACTGATGGTGTGTGTATGTGTGTGTGTGTGTGTGTGTGTGTGTGTGTACAGACTTGACCTTTTAACAACAGCTGTTTATTATTCAGAGTGTATGGTTCCTATAAAATGAATTTCAAATGTAAATGAATTGAAATAAGCAAGTGCTGTGTGTGTGTGTGTGTGTGCAATATGCACTTTAACATATTACACTTTAATCATTTGACAAGTACTTCAACATATGTGCAAGAAAGTCACTGGAAATTGTGTTGTTTTTTTTTACCCTAATACACATGTGGTATTGTACACATATCATGTTGTACTTAAACGTTTGAAGGACGTCTAACATTTAAACTGGTCCATGTTGGATCTGAATATGATGCTTATATCTTAAGTGTTTCTGTGTCGTAATGTAAAAGTGTATTTTGTCATTTTTTGTGTGTTGCGAACAAAATGCGCACTTTTAACAGAGCTAGTTGGTACTGTTTTTTATATATGTGTGTGTGTGTATGTATGTATGTATGTATGTATATATATATATATATATATATATATATATATATATATATATATATATATATATATATATATATATACCTACACTAAATTTTAAATTGCTCAGCTGTGAATATTGTGCAAGATTTCGCTCTCGAAATTCTGATATTTAATGAAACTGGCCTGAATTTTAAATAATAACGATAAACTGTAGCAAATGTTTTTCAGCTTTTATTAAAACAGTGCTATTAATGGATCATGTTGCTTTTGTTTCTACTCGTGAAAACTCGGTCTTTTTAATGCAGAGAAGCTGCTTCAGAAAACCTGCATTGTCTCTGTTCAACCACAAGGAGGCAGCATGAGCCTTTACATGTCATCGCTGATCAGAACAGGAACCCCTGAAGATCTGAGATAAAGTCCTGTCACTAACGCAGTGCTTTTGTTTTAATTAGTATTCCAAATATATTATTGGATACGTTCTGTTGCCTCAAACTCTTTTCTAAAACTTCTCTTTTCCTTTACAAAACACACATCTTTGATTAACACTTGTTAATGTCTCTCATGTTGTGTTTATAACTGGCCACATGTTATTCAGCATGTCACAAAACAATGTAACATCAACGCTGATTAAAAGCAAGTATATTATTTCCGTTTAATGGAGGTTAATTAAAGTGTAATTTAAAGAAAACACTGTGAAAAACAATGGCAGGGGGCAAATTTTTTTTATTAAAGAACACCAGATTTCCAGATTTCTCCACTCGTATATTTTTGTGCTCCTTTAGTGCTCACGTGGCACGGATCTGTGCCACAGGTGCACTCATAGTAGTTTGCCGTGAGAATAATACACAACTCCTTATTTGGACGTCCTGGGGGTGTGTGTGTGTGTTTATAGGTCACATATTCAGGCTTCTTTCCGTCTTCTCATGTCTCATTTGATGACATTTTTAGTTGTGATATAAAGTAGGAATAATTGTGCACAGAAGTCACAAAAAATATTTTTTTTGTTCATAAAAACGAGGCCAAGTGAACTTTGAACTGTGACGCATTTCCAAATATCAAAAATTCAATCCGATTTTAAACATTTTGAGTGCTTTTTGCTCAGGTGTGTTAATTTAGTTTGTGAAAATTAGATTGCCTAGGTTGTGCTGAGAAGATAATATAAGACACTCTATATTGCACACTCTTATAGTGTCTATAGATATTGTATGTTTAAAAATAGAAATGGAAAAAAATCAGCTGAAATGCTCTGTGTTCTAAGAGTTAAAGGTTCTAAGAGGTTTTTTTTATTGTCATTCCAGTCGAAAAAAAATTGGTGACTGAGGTCCTGGTAGCAGCCAATAATTTAACATAATAATAGTAAAATAGTGCAAATAATAAAAAAAATCAACACAAAAGATGAACACAAAAATGTTACAGACAATATGAGTAACGATGTGCAAATTTAGACAAAAAAGTCCTCAAATATTCATCTGTGACCGTTGAAGACACTTAAAATACACACTGCGTTTTATGTAAAAACCCAAAACATAACAAAGAAAAACCAGATGGAAGAAAAAGTGAGCAGTGCATCACTTTGGAGTCATCCTACCTGCAAAAGATCCAGGTGTTAGATACAGCTGCCGCAACAAATAGCTGTTCATCTACTACAACAAGAAGAGAAGTGAAACATGTAAAAACACAGCAACTGTGTCTCTCTCCGCCACAGTTAAAATATCGAGAAATAAAAGCGAGAAACAACACAAAAGAGTAGGGAAATTGACTTTTTAAGTGTGACAATAGAAAACTGTGTAATCTTCTCTCTAAAGGCAACATCTGTTCCTGTTGTTATGTGTGAAAACCTTTGTTGATTTTCTTCCATCGTTTTCAACGCCGTGCGTCTGAATCGCTCCCCGTCCCCAGTTAACTTGGGGAACTTGGTGTTTGTCTTTAGTGGTGGTGGAAATTTACCTTTACGTCCACTCGGTGAGGTACGTTTATAAATGTGGGAGAGTGGTGGTGTGTGTGTCTGTGTGTGTGTGTGTGTGTGTGGGGGGGGGGGGGGGGGGGTTCAGTATATACACCTCAGAGAGGCGCCTCATTAACATAACACAGTGGGCTCACACATATCAGTCACACACACTTTTAGACTCACAGTCTCCGCTCTGTTCAGACATGATGTGATTTAAGTCACGGCTCGTATCAGTTTAATCCACGTTCAGAATATATATAATGAACCTGTTGGTTTGTTGTTTCACGCCTTTACATCCTTCTCCTCATCTGAAAATAGAAGCTGCGTTTGTAATTTCACATTCCTCGTCACATTTTAACTTTTATCTTTCTGAACAAGTGCCACAGATTTTGAGATTTGAGTTTTGTGTGTATGTGAAAAGTATCTTAATTTTGCTCAAATATGCTCATCGATTAATCTGTCGATTAATTTCCTGATTAGTACTTGTTTGGTCCTTAAAGTGTCAGTAAATGTTGAAAAATGTAGATAATTATATATATATATATCCAGAAAATGTTCACATTTAAGTATTCTACTCAAATAAAAATACCACTATTTTATATAACATTTTGCTTAAGTACAAGTAGAAGTACTGGTCTAACAATGTACTCAAGTTAAAGTAAAGGGAGTTTTTTAAAATGTCTTCAGAATAAAAGTTACTTTTTTAACAAGATTCTTTCTTGTGTTGTGGGAAAAAGGAGAACAGGACACAATCGCACATGAATTGTTTTTAATTAAAGGCAAACCTTTACTAATTAAAGTGCTGATAAAATATAATATGTGAACACATAATGAATCAGTCAACATGGGTCAAAGGTCACAAATGCTTTAACTTTCTCTCTCACTCAGGGACCTTAACGCCAATTCACCTGTCCTCATCACTCATTCACCTGTCCTCATCACTCATTCACCTGTCATCATCACTCATTCACCTGTCCTCATCACTCATTCACCTGTCATCATTCATTCACCTGTCCTCATCACTCATTCACCTGTCTTCATCATTCATTCACCTGTCCTCATTCATTCACCTGTCTTCATCACTCATTCACCTGTCTTCATCATTCATTCACCTGTCTTCATCATTCATTCACCTGTCCCTATCATTCACCTGTCCTCATCATTTATTCACCTGTCCTCATCATTCATTCACCTGTCTTCATCATTCATTCACCTGTCCCTATCATTCACCTGTCATCATCATTCATTCACCTGTCTCTTGATTGATGAGAGCAGCTTTAAATCAGAGGAAGAACCAGAACTAGTGATTTGCTGTCTATGTGAACACATCTGCTTAACTTTCAGCATTATAACAGTATTTCAGGGCTTTTAAGGCCACAGTGTGAGTTTCATATTGTTTCATAATGGAACAACATTTGTGACCGGCACAAAACCTTAACACTGTGATGATGATGATGATGAAGTGCGACTCCCTCACCCTCACAAGTTTGTAGAGGTTTAAGTTAAAGGTCATGAAACAAAAGCACATGAGAAAGTTTTGATTGGTTAAGAAAACAACAACAAAAAAAACTGTAATTTAATATCCTTAAATCCTTCATATTCACACACACACACACACACACACACACACAGCAGCACAATATGTTGTGTGTGTGTGTGTGTATAGAAAAAAAAAAGCCAGTGACAATACGAAGTAAAAAAAGTGTTGACAGATTTAAAAAAATGCTGACGGAGTTTAAAGCAGGCGCTGATGTGTGTGAGAAGTGATAGACTGGTTTTTGGTGTTTGGTGTGATGAACGTCTGCGTGTTGGAACAAAAATGGTAGTAACTGACTCTGTGTGTGTGTGTGTTTGTGTTAGCCTCCCTCACTGTGTGTTTTGACAGGGAGTGCTGCCGGAGTATAAATGTGCATTTGTGATGACAGTGCTGGAAAAGCCATCACATGGAACCAGGAACCCCCTCAACAACCTCTGGATGTCGCCCGTGGAAACCCTTTGCATGTGGTCTCTACTTACACACACACACACACACACACACACACACACACACACACTGGTTTCCATGACTTCAGAGGACAATGCATTGACTTACATTCATTTCCTGGCAACTCTAACATTAATCATAACTAGTACTACTGGCCTAATCCTAACTCTGAGCCTAACCTTAAATTTTTTCCACTCGGTCAAATGAAGGATAAACTTAACGTCATTATGATGCTGCTGTGTCTGTTTATTTGTCAAATTTGACAATATTTAAAGAATTAAATATTATCAGATTTTTTCCTCATAAAATGTGACAGAAACCCAGTAAATAACAGTGTAGGGCTTTTATTTTCTTTGTGTTGTTGTGGGAATGAGACATGGATCTCAGATCCACTGTCTGATGATCAAATCAACACATTTATCTCTGGAAATTAATAAAAACATTTTTGGGTGAAATGACCCTTTAATCTAACCCTGACCCTAAAACCAAGTAAAACCCGGTAAAAGGCCATTTTAGGGCTGTCAGAATGTGAGGACGAGCCAAATATGTCCTCACTTTTCTAACCCTACAGGGTTTTTGGTCCTCACAAACATACCCATACAAGAACACACACACATGCACGTTTGCGCTTCACTCTGACATATAACATTCTCTAGCCCCTTACCCTAACCATAACCATCACAACTAAATACCTAACCCTAAACCCAATAACCCTAAACCCAATTCTAACCCTAACCCTAAAACCAGGTCTTAACCCCCCAAAAAGCCCTTTAAAGATGTGAGGACCAGTCCTCACTTTCCCAAAATGTCCTCACTCCGTATGGTTTACAGGAAAACAGACACACACACACACACACTCAAACTTGTTTTAATCTCTTAGTTAGGACACATCAGAGACATAATGCTGACATAAAGTTGTGGGGCCCAGAAAAAAATGTCCCCACAAAGATAGGTTTATAGCTTTTTTTTTTGGACCTCACAAAGATATATATTAATACACACACACACACACACACACACACACACACACCACAAGTGTAGTACACACTCAGTGGTGGTGACAGGAGGGAAAATCATTTGAGGATTTTGGTTCTGGTCTCAATCTTTGTGTTTCTCTAAGTATCTGTGACAAGCCAGGAGGGTAATGATCTGTGTGTGTGTGTGTGTGTGTGTGTGTGTGTGTGTGTACGTGTACAAAACCCATCACAGTAACATTGAATGGACTCATCTTTCTTTTGGAGACAAGCAAGAGAAAAGAGAGAAAACCAAGTCCCCATAATGTGTTGCAACTCATTAAACTTTAAGGTGAGGATGTCAATGTGTGTGTGTGTGTGTGTGTGTGTGTGTGTGTGTGTGTGCGCGCTGAGTGCAGACAGATTAAGATCCTCCATGGATGGTTACTTAGAGTATTTTTCTGTAAATGAGTGATGTGACAGACAGAGGACATGTGCTCAATCATTCGCAAAAAAAAATACCTGCTCATGTATGGAGGAATATTACAGTATAATATTGTAGTATAGGGCCATGTGTAAAAAAATTGAAAGAAAAAACAGCATGAATTTTACGAATAAAGATTAAAGTCAGAATTAAAGTCAGAATTCTGAGATTAAAGTCAGAATTAAAGTCGAATACTGAGATTAAAGTCAGAATTCTGAGATTAAAGTCAGAATTCTGAGATTAAAATCAGATTAAAGTCAGAATTCTGAGAAAAAAAGTCAGAATTCTGTAGATTAAAGTCAGATTAAAGATTCTGAGATTAAAGTCAGAATTCTGAGCAATACATCAGAATTCTGAGATTAAAATCTCAGAATGAATGTAAAGTTCAAGTTTAGTTTATTTCTGATGCATAAAAATATTACTGTTAAAAAAACAAATTTTTACTGTAACTAGTTAAGTAACATCTTATTTATGTGATTATATCTGATATTTCTATGTAGTTTTGTATTGTTTTACTTGTTTTGCTTCTTTCACTCATTTAGTTTTAATCTCTTCCTCTTTTACTCTTTGCAGAATCTATTTTAATTTTTCTTTTTAACAGACAATCCCTTAAATCTTCCTCTTTGTATGACTGGTACTGGCCTTTCTGCCTTGAGTACAATTGTAGGCATTTCTGCTTGAGTCATACAATTTGACGCGACTTTGCAAGATTTATATTAAACTGAGTATTAGTATGATGTATTTTTATGAGTTTGATATACTTGGTAGTTTAAAGTGCACTGGGAATGAGCAACATTGAGTGTTTTAGCTCATATTTATCACTTTGATTGCCTGTCGTAGCACTTTAATATGATATTTCTGTTCCGCCTGCTGTTTATTTGAAGAGCTGTGCTGTTTTTATTTGTGTGAACTCATATTTATTGTTAATTGACCTGAACTGAAATCAGCAGAAGCAGAAAAAAAAGAAGAAGAAGAAGAAGAAGAAGCTTAGAGCACAAAATGAGAGAGGCACTCAAGTGGCTATCAGTGACATAAAGGAACACAAGTGAAGGAAAGGAAGGAAGGGAGGGAGGGAGGGAGCGAGGAGGGATGGAAAGGAGATGATTTGCAGCGTTAATCCAAATTGAATTACAGTGATAACATCTCTCTCTCTTTCTTTCTCGCTGGCTTTTATTTTATGTATTTGTCTAATATTTTTGTTTCAAACGTCCACTCACAGGACGATATGAGACAGTTTGTCTTTGAGTTTGGACGCTGCTGCGCACACTACACACACACACACACACACAATAATATTTCCTCAACACAAAGCCACTAATGAACAAACAGCAATCAGTGGGTATTTATTAGACCCTCTTCCCCTCTCTGTCCCCTCTCCTTCTTCTGTCTGTTAATAGTGTAAATTAGCATATAAATGAGAGATAGCATGTGATGGGATCCACTCTGCTCCAATCTGTCCACTGGGACTTATGATTGTCTCTTTCACCTCCTCTCTTTTTTCTTCTTCTTTCTCTCCAGTCCTTATTACTCTTTTTCTTCCTTCTCTCTCTCTCTCTCTCTCTCTCTGTCGTCGCCTTTCACCGCTCACTTCACAGATAATTATTCCTCCCCTCCATCTCTCGTCGAGGACTTCTTTTGCTTTCATTAAGCGACGCAGTTCAAGTGAGCCACTGGCTCTGTTTGTGATTATTTGTTTACCTGTGTCTGTGTGTGTGTGTTTGTGTGTGTGTGTGTGTGTTTGGGCTGCCTCTCTGTGCGGTTAGTTTAAGTGTACTTAATTGCTCCTGACTAATTAGCAGATGAGTCGAGTCATTTGGGACACACACACACACACACATACAGTACAGTTAGATAAATACACACACATTTTATAGCACCTTTTCGTCTGCGTCCTAAGTGCTCGTCTCTTGTTCCTTCCCCCTCTTGGCTTTGTGTCTCCAGACAGTTGAGTCTCAGCAGCAGCAGCAGCAGCAGCAGCAGCAGGAGGTGTTAATGATGTGAGGGCTCTGTGCGTGCTCTGCTGGGAGACATGTGTGTGTGTGTGCACGTGTGTGTGTGTGTGTGTGTGAGCTGCTGTCTCTCACTATACGAAGAGAAAAACATCTTCATGTGAGTGAGTGAGTGAGTGAGTGAGTGAGTGAGTGCCTGGTTTTCCACTTTTCAGTTGCTCTGCATAATAAAAAATCATAAATCTCCCCACGAAACAACACTCGGACAACTTTATTGCTGTGTGTGTTGTGTACAGTGGATGATGTTCATGTTGTGTGGTTGTATGTATGTGTGTGTGTGTGTGTGAGGTCATGTGAGGTCAATGTGAGAGAAGAAATTCTAACTGGGCCCAGAATAAAACACCGTTATTTAACTTTTTAATGTGAGGGTTAGGCCTTTGCCCCGACTTTCATTTTGCTCTCCCCTGTATTTTGTGTTTTGGCGCATGCGGCGCACACTGTTGCCTCACAGCAAGAGGGTTTGCTGCTTGGCCTTTCCGTGTGCAGTTGGCATGTTCTCCCTGTGTGTCCACTTGTCCACTGTCCAAAAACACACAGACGTTAATTGGACAAGATCCCGTAAGGTGTGGGTGTGTGAGTCAAGGTTAGAATCGTTTGGGATTTCTCATTAGTTTTAGTTTTTATTTGGTTTTGACTTTTTGTTTTTAACATGAGTGAGTTTTAATAAGTTTGAAGAGCGAGTTTGCACCTCCAAACAATGTTTAACACTATTACATTTGTGTAAAGACATATTTAGACTGCAGGTAAATGTCCATTGAGTGCAGTGCTCCTGACTTCCAGGTACAGCACAACAGCGTCCTGACAATAGTCACCGGGTTGCAACAACATAACTATTTTCCACGTTCATTTTGTTCCTGATGTCCGTGACCTCGTCTTGTGAGTGCTTCATAGAAACAAAGGATGACTTTAACAGCAAAGAATGTGTTTGATTTATAAATAAACCTTCATCTCTTCAGTCTCTTCTTTCAAAATGTACCCAGCTCCCTTTTGGACACTTAAATGCAGCGATCACCACTAACTACCACAGATTATGTCACTAAATCACGTGAGTGACCGACTCTGGAAGTCAACTGAGAAGCGCTCCTGATGCGTCTGTCATCAGGACCATCAGTCTGCTCGAGTTTTGGTGCTTTCGCTGACTCGACTGTTCTCCATGGGTGATTATTCAGCACACACACACACACAGAGACTAGATGTCAGAGTTAGTCTAAATTATTGCTTTTGAAGACATATTTGACCATAAATTTATTTAGTTTGAGCGACGCCAAATGAAACACAAGTTCTGGCAGTGTGGCATCGGAAACAGAAAAACCAAGAGAATGATTTATCTGTTTCGAGAAACGCTGGAACCTCTGATTCAAGGATTATTTCACTTCCAGCTTTTCTTTGCTTCCCTTTTTCTTATGTTTATCTTTCACATGTGTTGTTTCAGCAGCCTGCTGACAGTTCATCTACATTAGCAGCAACACTAGAATGAAAATGGATGATGCCAGAGTGAATGAATGAAATTGAATCACAGTGTGTCAGGCTTCTCTGTTGGCTCCTACACACACACACACACACACACACCAAACCCTTAAGATCTGACACCCTTTCAGATATCCGCATTAGACCCTGTAATCTAATTCCTAGCTATCGTCTTACAAATCTCATTATGACACACCACTCATATTCAATATCACCAAACCACCGGGCTTTTAGTTTGGCCTCTCAAACCACCGTGTAAAAGCTTCATCACGGGCCATGCTGATGAAATTACCTCCGATTATCCCTCCTCACTCTTTCTTCTTGTTCTCTACAACTCTCACTCCCTCCATTCTGTCTTACTTGAAGGAGTGTGCAGATTTAATTTGCAGCAGGACTCGAGCCACTTAGTGCAATTTCTCCCTGTGAGCAAGGATTGATTGATTAGGCCTTATCTTGTTATCTGGGTCTGTGGTCGTTTGATAGGCCTGTTTGTTCTCTCACTAGTCTCTCAGTCTTTCTATCTGTATCCCTTTTCCTTTATGTAATTTCATGCCTCTGTCTTCTCTCTCTCTGTGTGTGTGTGTGTGTGTGTGTGTGATGGCCTGCAGCTTCTTCATCCACTTTCCCTCCAATGTGGGAATCAGACACTGATAAGGACAGATTGTCTTGCAAGATCAGAATTAAGAAATTACACGCTTTACTTGTCACAGACTCGCACTCCCCCCGCGTGCACGTACTGTGAGCAGATATTGTTTCTCAGAATTTGCTCAAATTGCTCGACTGTAATAACCGAATACGTAAATACTCCGCTGGTGCATTTTAGCCAGTGGTGTTTTTGTCCTTGATGCTTCTTTCAAATGTCCTGGAGAAATACTTTTTTCATTGTGTGGAAGAAGAATTGGCTGTTAATGGTACATGCATGATACCTAGTCTCTTTATAGTTTGTCTATTGGATATAACAGTAAGCAGCATATTTGTCCATGTTCATCAAGTGTAAATCAAGTGACACTCAAGCCTCTGCACGACCACAACCCTTTGGTGGGACGGGAACACTTTTCCTGTAGTGCTAACAACTGCCTACACTGCAATGCAACCTATAAAAGAACAGACAGGGAATCAGACAATGAATGCAGTAAAAGTAGGTAATAAAACACATTGCATAATGTTGGGGAAAAAAAAAACCCTGATTGATTGCGATGTGTGTCTCTGCAATAAAGTTGCGACATTCCGTGTATTTCATGCATGGCTTGAACATCACTATTCTGAAGGACCTTTTCATTCTGGAATGATTGTGGTGGCTGTGACGAGAGTGTGTCATCTGCATAGAAAAGAACGATAATGATTAAAAAACTTGGAAAACTAGTGTAAAAGCACTTTGCAGCAAGAAGACCTGGGTCCGAGCCCCGGATGGAACAAGGGTCTTTCTGCATGGAGTTTGCATGTTCTCCCTGTGTGTGCGTGGGGTTTCTCTGGGTTCTCCGGGTTCCTCCCACAGTCCAAAAACATGCAATGTGGGGATTAGGTAAATTGGTCACTCTAAATTGACCGTAGGTGTGAGTGTGAATGGTCGTTTGTGTCTATGTGTGGCCCTGTGATGGACTGGCAGACTGTCCAGGGTGTGACCCCGCCTATCGCCCTATGTCAGCTGAGATTGGTGGTAGAAAATGGATGGATGAAAACGAGTGTAAAGTCCCTGGTATACCTTTGCTCGGCCTGTTGACGCCACTGTATTTTAACATTGGTGATAACAGTGTTACTGGTTACTGTTACTTAGTATAAAACCTTTGAGAACCACTGGTCTAAACAAAGCAGCACAAAAGTTGCAGCATGATGTTCTTGATCTACTTGACTTTACTTACTTTAACAACACATTCTGATGACGCAGCTTAAATGTTACATCGTGCAGCTATGTGTGTGTGTGTGTGTGTGTGTGTGTATATGATACATAAATCTGACTTTGACACAACACTCAGTGTGTGCTCTGTGACTTTTCAATGGAAACCTGCTCTCACTCGTCCCGATCTCCTGCTTGCCACCTCCTTCACCTCGTCTTGGCATCAAATCCAAACTCACCCCTCTCTCCGCGACGACGCCCTAAATGAAGCTCCTCCTCACCTCCGTCCCCTCCCATCTTCATCAATCCTGACCACCTGCACTGCTCCTCCTCATCCCGCCTCACCCCTGCCTGAGCTCAACCCACCTCCCGACTCCTGCATCTTTCCCACCGTCTGCTCCAGCCCCTACTCTGAAACACACACACAGACACACACAGACACACACACACAGACACACATGAAGACACAGTTGGAGCGGCAGGTTCTCTCTAATGACGTCCTCAGAGTATAATTAGTCCGGCCAATTAACAGCAGTAACGATGCTTGCATTCATTATGTCAAATTACACTGTGCTGACAAAGTGTCAACTCAGCTATGCTCACCTGCTGAGGGTATCAGCGTGAGTGTGTGTGTGTGTGTGTGTGGATGTGTGTGTTTTTGCTAGTTTATTAAATCCTATTTCATCGTTCCAGAAATGAAGAATCTCCAATCCCTTTACACACACACACACACACACACACACACACGCATGCATTCAATTAGCACACTCGCAGTAGATCTGTTATTCTGGTGCCTGTTGTCGTGGTGATGCTCTTGTGGCCAACAATAAGGCCTGTGAAACCAGTTGGATCAGTACATTGCATTATTAAATCATGGATATTGATTTTCTGCATGTGTGTGTGTGTGTGTATACCGTGTTATTAAATGTTATATATTACTGTGAGTCACACGGGGTGATGATGGCTGCTGTGATCTGCGAGAGGCCTCAGATGTGATTTCTCCACACGCTCATTTGCATAACACACTGATGAACGTTAGAGAGGGGCGGGGCCAGGCAGAGACTGGAGGGGGATTCATCTTAATTAGCCACTTCATCCTCGGGAGGTAAACTTCTCTGCTGGGGTTACACACACACACACACACACACACACACATACTGTATTGTGTTAGAGGAAGTACTTAGATTCTAATCATACAACAACATGACTATATTCAGGTAAAAATAATTGATTTTAAACTGTTGGAGTATTAAAGGTCAGTTTTTATGGAGTTACTCACAGTTGTACACATATGCTGTACTACAGTACTATGACACAGCTTTGTTGAATACTCGATTGTCATTGGTTAATCAGGACATTCTAACTAAGGGCCCTGTTCTGATTATATAGTAATCCACACATGACACATCTACATTAACTTAAATTTACTCTGTCAAAATAACCTTTTGTGTAAGATGTTTTTTTTAACCTCACAGGTCATAGAAGATGTTAGTGAACCACGTTCACAAGAACACACGACTAATTTCCTCTGTGTCTTCTTCCTTTTTACATAGTGATGCAAATGACGCAAATTACTTCTGGCTCAATGTATGTTCATCTTCTGGATCACTTGACAAATTGATTGAATGAGTAAAAGATGCAAAATAGTAAGCACTGTAACATAGTCACTGAGTTCCTCTGGTGTTAGAATTCATTATTTTTGCACACACACACCAATTAGTGATGGTGAATTTGACCTTTTGGGGGATTGGGTACCCCAGCTCTTAATCCGTCCCAGGATTTGAACTGGCAACCCTTTGGGTACAAGAGCACAGTTCCTTTCCTCTGTGAAAAATAAACAACACCACAGGCAGAACAACCACTGACAATGGGAATGGTGTTAATCACCTTTCTTTTAGTTTGTCTTACGGGTTAAACGGCACACATGCTGATTTTAATGTGAAAAGAGGCACAGACGTATAAATTGAAGCAGCAGTAGACCAGACACCTTTGTGTCCTGTGAGGTGAAACAGCAAAATGTTCCACTATTTTCTATTAGTCGACTCTCGTACTAAAACCACACACTTGATAAACAAAAGACAAAATATGTCGCCTGCCAGTTATTTCCAAAGAACGACACATTTAAACAATGCTCTGGCGGCACAATTACATTGAGGCTCGAAGCTCATTGCCCTGACTCACAGTAAAGTATTTTTGATTTGGTCATTTTTATTCTTTTATTACAGCCACACAGTGGAGATAATAAAGGTCCCCAGTCAGACTCAGACAGTCAGTTCACATAAAGGCCAGTTTCACTGACTGTGTTGTTCAGTAGTAGCAGGCGTGTGTGCGTCACCTCCTCTGTCGCCTGTAACCTATGGTTACCCCACACAACACCCTTCTCTCTGTAGGTTTGAAGGGATGTTTACGTGGATGTTTGCAGGGATCCGCCTGTGATGGAATAACCATGTCGTGTGCCCCTTTACCTGAGAACCAACGCCCAGCGGAGCAGCAGCATTCAACTGTGTTAATCATCATCACGTCGTTCACTGCAGCTCGGCTCCGTTTGTCATGAACAATATGGTCTGTACTGAGTCTGTGGCGACAGATTCAGCCTCATCCTCCCATACGACATTTGACTAAATGCACCGTCGAGTCACGAGTCCGTTAACCCTCTTATGACTGTCAAGATAATCAGGCTGATTTTATGGCTGTAGTATTGTCAAAAAATGTTCTATGAGTCAGCGCTTCTTCCAAGATATCTGGCAGTTATTCAACCGTTTAGGAATTTCAGTACTGACGTCACAAACGTGTGGTGCGCTGGTGAATCTTCGGTCATTTATCCTCCACATGAGGGTCCTGTCAGCGGCACAGTGCGAAGCACACTCGGTTAACGTACTGTGGAGCCGGAGAAAGCCGAAGAGAGCCAAGCCTGACCCTGAACTGCTAAGCTATATACAGTCGGAATCACAGAGCCGCAACGGTTAGAGCTCCATGAGTGAATTTGCGGCTACAGCTGGAAACAAAGGGCCAAGTCTAAACGGCTAACACAGCAGTTAGCATTCATGAGTCGGACATGTTTAATGCCAAGTGTGCCGCATGAAAATAAATGTTTGCCACTCCGGTAAACCTGTCTTGATACTTCCACTTACACGTAGACTAACTTCTATGGAAAACAAACATAACAAGAAACTCAAGTGACTCACAGTATATTGAGTGACTCAGAGGGAGCCAAATCCTAAAAAGGAACCGGTTATTACAGCTCTACTTTCCATCACTCACGCAGTCAGTACATTCATGTTTATGCACATGCATATGCAGTATTATGCCAGTACGTGCGGGCTCGATCCAAGCAAAGGATGGGGACCTGAGCGGTCCTCTGACGGGCAATTAGCTCATAACGTGACATAGATAAGGATGCAGAGGCCCCAACAAATACACACATGCACACACAAACACACGCGCTCACAGGAGAGGCAGTGCTGGCTTGCTCTCTTGATAGGCAATTAACTTACTTCAGACACCTCATCAGCAAGTGAACAAAAAAAATCCCTCTCTAATCGTGTACACACACACACACACACACACACACACACACACATGTCCTTGCAGCTTTGCATATGCAGTGTGCATTACAGCATTGATATGCAGCATGAGCGGGAGAATCTGTTCCCTTCTCTCGCGCCTTAGCATGGCTGAATTTCAAATACACATGTACAAACATGTTTTTCGCGCTCTCTCTCTCTCCCTCTCTGTCTCTCTCTCTCTCTCTCTCTCTCTCTCTCTCTCTCTCTCTCTCTCACACACACACAAACACAGAGTCATCGCAGAGATCAGGGGGCAGATGATTTGTCAGGAGTCCTGCTGAGTTAAGTAATCACACTCGGGTGTTTAATCACTAACGAGAACCTGATGATGCTCTTTAATTAACACAACGCTAATTGAAGAGGGCTGGCGAATCACAGCTCTCGTTCCTGTCTGTTATTTGACTAATTAGAGAGCAAAGGATTGTGGGTGAGGAGCCTCCAGCTGTAGGCGTGTCAGAGGCAGTTTGTGGAGCCAAGATATTTATTAGATCGGGGGGATTCTTTCAAAGGTGTTGATGTGTGTGCGAGTGTCGAGGACAAACAAACACAATCTATTTGTACACTGTATTTTAGCCTGTTCTATGTTATGTGGAGAAAAGAAATCACTGACATCGGGTATTTATTTTAAAGAAACCATAATGCTTTGCAAAATAATGAAAATAATAATTTAAAAATAGTTCAAGTCCTATAATATTATAAAACTGTACTACAACTGAAGAACATACAGTGAACATACTGTATATAAAACAGATTCTGTTGTCACCTAAGAACAAATGAGTCAAAAGCGGATTTTACAACCTGGTTTGAAGCAGATTTTATAAAGAAAAATCCTCACAAAAACAAAACGATACCTTAACAGCCAAAAGCAACTTATATGAAGTTTACTTTAGTTTGTATTTGTTCAATATTTTAGGTGCTACTAACTGAAGTAAGAGTGTTTCTCAGTGAACAGTGTTGGTCTGACATGATGTTTTCAGTCAGTCTTGGAGTAACAGTAACACAGACCCTCAAAATATGTCCCTTATTTTGTTATACCAGTTCCTGTTTTATCTTGAAAATGACATCTAGTCTCGTTTCAGGTGTCTTCACTTCCTGTCGTCCTTTGATTACCTGCACCTGCCCTAATGTGTTCCACCTGTGTCTGAACACCAAATCTATTGATCACACCAAGCATCTAATGACAGAGACGTCTGAGCCAGCGGATTTCAACAGGACAGGCCGAGGTAATGCTACACTGTGCCGGGCACTGTGAGCACCATGCGTCATATCTTTATACACAAAGCACATCTTTGAATTCTAAATGACTCATTTCTCGTCTGAAATGATCTTAGAAAAAGATTTATTTTAGGTTTTTGTGTGTGTTCTCTGCCGATAATATGCTCTGGTGAAATGCACTGTGGGATACATGGCTTTCCCAGGTACGCTCAAGTCACCGCCCGACGCATACTTGGTAAAACGGGCGGAACGAGAACGCGTCCGAGTATGAGAACCGCACTCGCTGCTCACGTACCTGGAACAGAACGTGGACCGAGGCTGGAGTATGCAAGTACAGAGAAGTATGCACATTGAGAAACCTGTATGTTGTTCATTTTTAGGGGTTAAACCTGCTCACAGAGTGCACTCATTAACTTCCAGAATGTTTATATCCGACTGCTCGTGGCCAAGTGACAAGTGGAGAGCTTTTCAATCCTCTGTGCAACACAGATTTTCCTGTTTCCGACGCACAATGATCGGAACATAATAACCCATAATTCATAATGTGCCATGAAAGTACAAACATTTGCAGAGCGGTTTGTGCTGGAGGCTGATAGGATTGTGACACATTTAAACCTGCTGTTAACAAATGAGTAAACTTTGGCGAATCCTTCCCGTGTCATCACGAAGGCTGGGAGAAAAAACTGTGGGTTGATGGGATTGTGATTGGAGTGAGCCTCCGCAGCAAAGTGGGACAAGAAGTTTTGGCAAAGTTTTCCACAGCACAGGGTGAGGAGGATGGGACAGAACATGGTGACATGCGGGGAGGGGGGGGATTAGTGTTTTGTTAATGAGGATTACTGTACAAACCAGTGAAAGGCAACTTAGCTGAACGCCACCGTCATCAGATTTAGTTCCTGGTTCCTATTTAGAAGGATTACCAAACAATGTCATTGTAATTACAATTGTTCTGCAAACGAGACTGTTGAAGCTATTCTTGTCTGTTGTTATTTCACACTGCGTGGCTAATATAGCGGCTGGT
This sequence comes from Solea solea, assembly GCF_958295425.1. NCBI lineage: Eukaryota > Metazoa > Chordata > Actinopteri > Pleuronectiformes > Soleidae > Solea > Solea solea. Next base: position 24,291,003 of record NC_081143.1, read on the forward strand.
GTTTGTTCTGCATGGTACCGTGTTTACATGGAGACAAGATCTTAGCGTGTTTGATGTGCATGTTATACGTAAAATGCAGCGCACCAAAAAAAAAAGAAAGAAAAAACAAACCAACAGAATTGAAGAATTGTCTTCTGCTCTGGTTGGAGGAAGATCAACCTAAAAAAAAAGAAGTTCTTTCTTCTTTTATTTCCCCCAGCGTGCTGTTTGTCTGTTTATAGGTTACGCATGGGGAAAGTACAAAGGTTTAAACAGAGGGGGGATTTTAAAAGATAATTAAGGCAAACTATTCAAGGAGGAAACGGAGGAGGGATTGGGAGCAGGGAGGATATAACAGAGCAGTGGAGGATACCTTTGTTGTGTCTCAAACAAGTGGATCAACTCAACTGCTTCTCACACGCCATGAATATGTATTATATCTGGTCATTCATCCGCTGCCATTGTTCCTCCTCAAATGATGTCCCACCACAAGAAACGCCGAGCGAAGACAAAAGAGAAATTGGTGCAAATAAAAATGTAACAAAAACAAAGACAGAGAAATCAACAGAGACAGAGAGAAAGAGAGAGAGAGAGGGAGAGAGGGAGAGAGAGGGAGAGTTCCCTTTGTGGCATTAGAGAGGAATCTTTGGAGATGGTTCGCTTTTATCCACCTGAATAATGACACTTTTTTTTCCAGCTGTAATTAACATCTATTTGAATAATCAGATTATTCAGCACAGCCTGAAGGAAGGAAGGAGCGTGGAGCATCAGTATGTCGTTTGTCACTACTCACTAATACACCAACGGTAATGTAAGAAATACTCCGAGAGAAAATATGTAAAGCCTCCTTCTTCTTTTTTTTAAACCGAGCAATGCAGCAAACTAATTAAGGGTTTTACTGCTGGATGATTTTACTATTCAGGAATTGCATGTGAGGACTTGGCTGACACTCATTTCACTTCCTTGTCCTCCAACATGCATGTGCATGTTGTGTTTTTTACATTTGGGCCGTATACATTTTATGTTTTGAGCAGAAACAGTGTTTGTAGGGACAGGAGTCTCACCCTGTGGCACTGGATGGACTGATATAAAACTGTGCAGACATTCATGGTCCCCAGAGGATGAAGCTCACGACTTTTGATCATCCTTCAACTCAGATCATGCTGACCCTGGTAAATCAAATTGTGACGTCTAAAGTCTGTCTGAATACGTAGATAATTTTAGCAACTTGTTCCTATTGGCCATTTGAGATAACCCCCAAATTTCTAATGTACTGCCCCCCAGTGGTAGGAGAGATACGACACCTCAAGTGTTAAGGTTAGGGTTAAAAAAGACTTAGCTAGGCATTAAGTTGAACACATAAAACAATAGACTTACCTTGGCATTTGATCAAATGAGCGCGACGCTTGATATTGTTGCCTCGCTGCAGCTATTTGATGAAGACACGCCCATTTTAACAACGTTACTATGGGCCGTAATCTGCAGTATGTATTTTCTGCATGCAGCCATCGGACACTGACCACGCCCCCACCTACCAAGTAAAGGTGCGGTTCTCAGTTAAAACGCGAACGTGACTCAGGGCTTGACCATTCCAAACTGTTCCAAACTGAACCGTGCCATGATGGGAACACAGCAGAAGTGCATGTACTGAGTGACCTGCCTGTGTTTACAGTGCCAGCCTTCACAGAACGAGTGAGTCACAGTGTAGCCTGTTATTGCTGACTTTTCCAGACAGATTTAAAGATTATACTGTATATGTCCGGATTATATTCAAATTTAATCTACTGTATTTTGGAAAGAGGACATTTTAAGAGGGTGATGCAAAAGTCCAAATAGTATTTGATGTTTACAACATGTGAGTCTTAAGCGTATTTATTGTGACTTAGGTAGTGGACTGAACAACTGGACACGATTTAATTAAAAAACATTCTATGGAACATCCTGTGAGTACACTGGATTAATTCATAAATGAAAATTGGGTTTAATTAAATTAAACAAATTGGACGTAATGCAGTGGCTACTGCTATCTTCCATGTTAAATATTATAGGATATGGGTTAATGACACGTTCTAAATATAGATTTCATGCTGATTGTGTTGGGTGATATGAACACAGACATAAACAGATATTGAACGCTGTCTTTTCTTTGGAGGGACTGACAACACATCACACACACACACACACACACCCCAACACATTGCAGTGGCACAAACACAATAATATGGGTAGCACTCACCTGGAGGGAACAGAGGAACAAAGGGCTAATTAGTGATGATGAGAAGTTAATTTAGTCAGACACCTCAGGTAATCGTCGTCCTCCTCCCCCCACCTGTCTTCATCTCCCTCTTTCTCACCTTGCCTCCGTCTCCCCTCGTCGTTCTCCGCTCCATGCATATTACTTTTTACAGCCCAACAATTTTCATGTTCAGACAAGGTGTCAAATGTTCTGTTTTGTGCAATTGTATTTATTTATTTATTTTTTTATTTTTTTAATCCCTGTTGTACACGCTTTCTCGCTTTATCGCAGTGAAACAAACACAAACACGTTCACGTGTATTCTTCAGAGATCTGCGACGCTGCAAAGCAGGTGAGATTGTCAAGTCGACTAAGTGGGAAATTACATTATCTTCTGCTTTGACATCGGTGAACTATACTGACGTGTGTGTGTGTGTGTGTGTGTGTATGAGAGAGAGCAGTCGAGATGGTTCCTGAGCTAAATGTTTGCTAGCAGGTGAGCCTGTTGTTGACAGATGGTGTTTGTGAGTGAAGCTCACTCCCTGCAGAGTCTCACCCCAGGAAAACGCTCATGTGAACACAGAAAGGCCCTCTGCGCGCACACACACACACACACACACTAACCTGTTCAGTTTGTGTTATTCACACCACAGCCGGGTGAGACAGACCATAAAGGAGAGGCAGAACATGGTGAAGCAGAAAGTAAACTCATATTTGTTCAAGGAAAGAAATGAATGCTGATACATTTTAGATAAAGTAAGCCCTTTTTTTAAACAATAACTCCAACCACAGCATGAATTAATGACATCATCACCAGGAAAACCAATGTTTTACTACGATATCTACAGCTGCTTGTAGATTATGTTCTCTTATGAAATTGAGAACTCCATCTTCCAGAGTTCACGTCTGAAAACATGACACACAGAAAAGAACATATTGAAAGCTACTCTAATGAAAATGATCCAACTTGTGTCACCATTTTCCTCCCTGGCCGACCACAACCGCACACAGACAGCAGCCATTTTGTGCCTCTGAGATCAGATTAGTAGTCTGGTGGCACCGCGTCTCATCAGCAGGTCCGCTGGAGCGTGGCAACTGCGGAGGAGTCACTATTAGAGCTAATGGCAGACTAAACAGCCTTTAAATCAGGCCTGTTGTGTGTAATGAGACTTAAAGTGTGATGACAAGAGGAGCGAGAGGAAGGAAGAGCACAGCCACGCCGGCGACTAGACGTTAAACAACTGCTTGTTTGCCTCTTTAGAGCCACGTGGAGGTGATTAACAGGCAAAAGCAACGCAAACACGAGCAGCAGCAGCTAAACTGGGGGGAAATGAACGCAGATTTGTGTTTCGTCGGACAGTGTCTGCGGAAGTCAAGAGAGGGAGGCAGACTGTCAAAGTGTGAGGGAGAGTGGAAGGATGCAAGCGAGGGGAGTGGGAGCGAGCGAGAGCTCCTGTAATTAGTCAGTTAATTACATCTGGATGGTGATCTGCTCGGGGGGATGGATGTTGTTTGAGCTGCGAGTGAGTGAGTGCGCATGAGTGTGTGTGTGTGTGTGTGTGTGTGTGTGTATCCTTGGCGCCTGTGTACACTCCAGAAAGCGTTTACTGAAATGGGAGCTAATTCTCACTGTCTGAGGCCATTACTGTATTAATTTAATTTGGTTTAGCTGTCGCTAGCTCATTAACACATCTAATTAATTCATTGACATCGGAATTAAGTTGTTTCACTGAAACTGACACCTCTCTCTCCTATAGGCAAGAGTGGGAGGGGAGCGAGCAACAGATTGAATGAGAAAAAGGAGATGGAGAGGGGTGTGAGAGAGAGAGAGAGAGAGAGGGAGGGAGATGATGGATTCAATCTACATTAACGGAAAAATTTAATTAATTAATGTTCCTGATGAGTAGTGTCAATCTCTTATGTAGGAAATATAGACAATGAATAATGTTTGATGGTGTAGTGCAAAGGTCTGCAATCTTTAGACCCCTCTCCACCCAAAGAAAACTAACCTGGAGCCACAAAACCCATTTAATTAACCCATAAAATGAAGATAACCCTTAGAACACAGAGCATTTAGGCTGCTTTTTTCCCCCCCTTACTATATGTTTTTTTCAGCTCAACCTAAAGGAAATTATATTTTTTTCATTTTTCACCAACGATATAAACATACCGGAGCAAAAAAGTAAGAATTAGTAAGTATTTTATAATAATGTGCAATTTAAAATGAATCATAACTTTGGCTCAACAATAAATAAGAAGAGATTTCTGAAGTTTGAAGATGTGACCTATGAGACCAGTTACAGGAAGTAAACATACAAGTCACATGCATTACTTTGATGATCCGTGGACGCCGTCCTTCGACCAAAGAGGGTCTCTGACCTGCAGATATTTGTCCACCAGTTCAGTGAGTTCAGTGCTTCTCATTCATTGTGGTCCTGAAATGTTGTGCTGTGGGGTGTCACGTCGGCCGCTGCTCTGTGGTAACTATCAACTACTGGTTTCTGAAATAAAAACAAACTCATCAACAGCAACTGCATGACTTATTTCTCATCAAAATTCTATTTTAGAAACGCTACAGTGAACCATTTTATCCACAAAAAGGAAAAAGCCTGTTGGTCTGGATTGAAATTCACTTTCAGACAACTCACCAGTGAAAGTTTGTCCACTCAGGTGCAGCCAGTTGTAGGAGGTGCCTGTTTTCTGTTGGACGCCCCCTAGTGACATGCACATTAAGTGTGAGTGACAATATACTTTCTGTCAAAAATAAATTTGCATTGGCCAATACATGTTCTTGGGAGACAGGAAATAGAGGAAGACTACAGAGAAGGTTCATGGATGTTGTGAAGGAGGACATGAGGACAGTTTGGTGTAACAGAAGAGGACACAAGGCAGATGATGCACTTTGGCGACCCCTAAAAAGGAGAACTCTGGCTTTTATCCACAGGCCACAGACACATGGACTAACGTTAGGTTATTTAAATACTCTAAATTGCCAATACAGGGTTAACCCTCTCACCTAATGTCATCTGGAGCTGACTTTAGCTCCCCCACAAAAGAAGAAATGGTTGATAAAGCTGGTGAGGAGTTGTGCTTTGAAACCAGAGTCCTGTGTTTGAAACGCAGCTGTGATAGAAAGGCAGATTTTCTCAGTTTTTCTTCACTCTTATGTGGCTTAGATTTGGTTACTTTGCCATTTAAAATGATAATTGTGACAATGAAAATAAAACGATTATAAAACAGTGCGTTTGTTTGTAACTTTTGTCCACTTTGATTTATCAGGAAAACAAAACTGATAACACTGTCATCACAATCAACATTCTGACCCTTTCCCATGTTTCATGTGTATGTGTTTGCCTTGTCTCCACTTTGTCCTCCTCCCCCTGACAGAAGTGTGTGCTGCTGGCTGGGCGTGGCCACAGGCTCTAATACCCTCCCATCAATCTGCCTCCACACCTGCTTCTCAACAGACAATCAACTCTTCACTTGGTTGCAGGATATAAGAACCAGGTAGGATGTCTTTGCTTGAATGCTGTCGTATCTCATGATCCTCTCCCTCTCTCTGGCCAGTCTGACTCTTTTTACGTCTGTACGTCTTTTATTATCCCATCAAATTGTCTTTTACAGATTAAACACAAACTTCCCTGTGGAAAACTCTGCTCTGAAACCTTGTAATCTGAAGTTATTGGTCGGAAGCTACTGCCTGCACTGACTCTGACAAATTGTTGTTATTGTTCATAGCGAGCCATGCCCTGTAATCTGAGCTATACATCTTTAAAAAAGAATATATTCTACATACTTTACTTTATTTGATATTCTTTATAGACTTTCTCTTACCCACTACTTTTATAAGCATACATCATTTGCCCTACAGTTACTTCTGCCATCTGTTACAGCTTCCTCTTTAATGTTTGAGGGGAAAACGGCTGATATATGAATATCAGCCAGTTAATTAGAGTTTGGAGAGTGGATTAAATTCGCTGCAACCTGGCGTGGGTGTGTACTTAGAGGTGGGACACCTTTAGAAGTGGCACACAGTGAGAGCCTGGCTAGAGGTAGGGATTATTTGGATGTAACACACAGTGGGTTTCTTGTTAGAGGGGGGCGTCGTCACAGTCTGTCTCTGTGGTAAATTTGATTAAGGCTGGCGGGAAGAGGTGGTCCAACCGTGAACAGGTGCCCCTCACAGCTGGGTCTGGTTCAGCCCTCGGTCTCTCTCTCTCTCTCCTTCCTGCTCTTTGTTCTCCCTCTGTCTATCCGTGTAATCTGTCTCTATGTCCACCGCTGACTCTCCTCACCTCCGCTGCCCCTCTGCTTCATCTGTTTCTGTTATCTGTTTGTCTTGTCGTCACTCGCAGCGACCGGCGGCCTCGAAGCCTTTGGGACTTCCACCTTGAAACGTGTCTCCTTTTCTTTGCTCGTCTTCTCCGCTGCGTGACTTTCACTGACCTTCACAGGCCCTCTCTCCCCTTCTGTTCCCTGTATCCCCCGTCACTCCTACCCACCTGTTTGGATCAGTCCAGCCAAAAAAATGTTTGTTTATTTATTTATTGATTGATTACAATATTGTCTTGTACATTTCTTTGTACCATATACACGTTTATATATACAGCTGTACCTTTTCTTCACTGACTTCCACTTATTTGGACCTCTTAATCAACACTTTCTCCTCAACCATAACCTGTTAATGCCTAACCTTAACCTAACCAGAAGTTCACATCTTACCTCGAACCAGAACTAGTTCCTCAGGTTTAAGCCCTAATCCAACCACCCTGGCTCTCTTAAACCTGGAATGAAACACTAATTAATGTAACTGGTAAAAACCTGTGACCACATTGAACAGTCGTGTAAATGCAGCATCTCCAGTGTGTCTCTGCTCCACAACCTGAACCCTGTTGACTTTTGATGAGTCATTTATTTAAATTACCGGTAACTAAAACTGCACCATATCCATATTTATCTTGCACCTTAAAATCCACTGCTAACCATCTCACTGTTTTTAATATCAATATTGTGTATTGTACTGCGTCAATATCAATATTTGCTCTTACCTCGTGATTGTATTTTTTTGTATTTTTGATTTATTTGTACCGCTGCTTCGATGACCCAATTTCCCCTCTGGGATAAATAAAGTTATCTGCAGTATCTCTAAAACTCTGATGCTCTACCGACTGAGCCACCCAGGCTTCGATGGGTGCATTTCGTGGACGCAAAATTTGCTTGGTGGTCAAATTCTACAGAGGAAAATTGGTGACAGGCCTCATGAATGGGATGTATTTAGACATCCATGTAGCAGTTTGAGACTGGAGAAACCATCACTCAACAGACGAGGTGGACGAAGACACCAACTGTCCACCACCTACAACACTGTCCTGAGCTCTCTTCCAAAAATAATCAACAAGCAAACGCATAACAACAACAACAACAACAACAACAACAGTCACACAATATAGAGTCTGCCTCTCAGGTGATCCACTGATGCTTTCTTGCGTGAATGGGGTGAAGTCTGCCAGCTCTGATTGCCTTGTTGTTTTTTAAAATGCTGCTGGAAGACTGTGATCAGATAGCAATCAGATCTGGATATGGACACTGGAGACGCATGTTAATACCACATGTAAATGCATGTGTTGAAGCACTAATCCCAGGTGTAAAGGGGGCGCCACCCCTCAACTATAGACTCTATTAAAGATTGATGCAGTGTCTCCACTTCCTCCCACCGGACACAATTGAATCCACAATATTCTGGATATGGGTTCACACATGTGGCTCTTCAGCCCGTCTGCAGTGGCTCCTTGTAACTTTGAATAAAACAAAAGTTTATTTACCTTTTCAAAGTGAAAACCTCTTATTTTAGAAATCAAGGTGTGATATTGAAAACCAACCTAAACGCTGTCCATCATTGGATCCAGATATTTATATGAACTACATGAAATCCAAATATTGCTTTATTTATTTCAAAGTATAGTTTTTTTCCTCCACAGTTTTCTTTGTGTAGTTCTTAAATTTCAGAAATGCAACAAACTATCATTATTTTGTATCTGTATAAAAACGTATATGTGATATTATCTTAATTTTATGGGTCAAATGTTTTTTTTTGCAGTGCCACAGTAGAGTTATTTGGGTGCAGTGGGGACAAAAATGTCTCTTTTCATACTAAAGGTTGCAGCCTCCTGACGTATGCCGTCATAAAGTCCCGATCACACATAAGTAACAAACCATGACAGAAGCCATATTTGGAAACAATGTATTTGGCATGTGTACGTTTGACAAACGCAGAGGAGGTGGGGTTTATGGCCTATAATGTATCCAGGCACCAGAGGGCGATTGAGATGGTCTGGCTCACATTTTTGGGAGCTGTCATGTCATCCATCGCTACTCAGAGCCGACTGTGAATGTGTGTGTCATCGTAACCATTAAAACCATGACCTAAACTACAGCAGAAGCCACTTAGAGAGCACCAGAATCACCCGCTGCAGAACCTGGAGTCCGTCTCTTTAACACTGTTCGACAGTTCTTCCCAGAGGAGACAGAGGGAGAGACAGAGGAAGTGATCGACACAGAGAAACACCTCACCTCTTTAGTGCGGAGGAGCCACACAACCAGCTGCAGCAATTAACCCCTTTTCCCCCCCGGGGAACCATTAGAAGGTAGAATAGCCTTTAAAATTGCATATGGCTGCAATTAGGGCTGAAAAAGTGATGAAATGATTTGGCTCCGATATTTCTGTATGGATTTTTACAAAATGGCCCTTTTTTATAGCGCTATAAATTGGAATTAAAGGAGTTAAGGGCTTTAGCCTCTCCTCTCGTCTCCTCTACTCTCCTAACGTCTCTCTCCCATCTCATCTCCTCTTTCCTCCTTTGCCTTTCCTTCACTTTTCTCCATTCCTCTCCTTCTGACATCCTTCCTTTCCTTGCCTGCTTCTTATCTTTTTTCTAATCCTACACCCTTATTTCTCACATTATTCTCCTCTCCTCTCCTCCAATCTCCTTTACACTTCCCCTCTCCTTTTTTGGTTTCCATCTCTTTTGACTTTGTACTTCTCATTTCCTTCTATTTCCACACCTCTCCTCTCTTTCACTTCCTCTCAATCTTGTCCTTTTCTTGACTCTTGAGCACTTTCCTTACTTCCTCTACAGTTTCTCTGCCCTCTCTCCAATCCTCCCCTATTATCACCTTTGTTCTTTTGTCAGATCCCTCACTCTTTCCTAATTTTCTCCCCCCTTTTCTATCACTCATCTCACTTTTGATCCCTTTCTTTTTCAGTTCTTCCTCTCTTCGTTGCTGCTCTCCTCTCCTCTCCTCTCCTGCAATAACAGAAGGAGATGGCTTAAGCATCTGTGTCATCAGTGCAGATTAATGTTCTAATAATATTCACAGATGTCATTTGCGAAACCCTCCGTTTATTTATTTTTTGCTCTCCGTCTCCTCGTAGCTCTCCCCGGTCTCTGTCGCTTTTTCGCCTCCTTCTCTTTTTCTCTTGTCAATGAATCACAGGACTAATCACGGGCTCATCACAGACTTCAAAGCAGCCACTTAAGACCGCCTGTCTCATTCAGAAATGACACACACACACACACACACACACACACACAAGCCCCTCCGGCAGCAGTTTTAGTTTTTGAATAATTCTTAATCGGGATAATTACACATGAGAGGAACTAAATGAATGAAGGCTTGAGTAAAGCGAGAGGCAGAACAGCGAGCGCTGATAGTGGAGAAAGTGCATCCTGACACGTTTATTCATTTGCTTATTATTTTGCTGCTGTAGTTGTTTGTTTACTCATTAAGGATAATCCAATTAAAGCACTTAAGCGCAGCTTAAGAGGAAGCACTCACACACTCACACACACACACACACACACACACACACACATGCACACTCAGAGTGGGTCTAGTCTTGGAGAGAGGACAGGTTGTGCTGGGGTCTGTGAAGCCTGCAGTTTCCACCCCTCCCTGCGTCTTCAAACAGGGCTGCAGGAGAAGGTGCCAGGGGCTTGGGGCACTGAGACCATAACATGCTTCCATGATGGCTCGGTGTTGGCCGCGGAGCTGGTCAGTCGCCCGCCCGCCTGTACACCCCCACAGCCGCCCCCCCCCTGCAGCGCTCTCCTGCGGTGTGTTGGCTGACTGGTCCCCCCGCGCACATATGCCCACTTACACTGTGTTCCTCTCTAATTAGCTGCTCTTGTCTACACAGACACTCGGGCTTTGTTAAAACACTGCGACTCTGTTCCTGGCATGTTCTCGTCTTCAAAAAGAAAAAAAAAAGATAGAATCTTAACTCGCGTCGTCACACGACAGTTAATGTTTTGGCAGACTGGACTAATAAAGCCGATGTTTAACGATGCCAAACAAGGAATAATAACGTGGAGAGCAGGGAGGGCGCGTTACCCTGGTAACCCGAGGGTGGAGAAATGTCTCCTTTTGTTTTTTTGCTGTTGACTTTTGATGAGTCATTTATTTCATGTGCGAGATCCTTTGTTGGGTTACTATGAAACCAACACTATACTTTTCTCCTCTCATCAGATTGTATTACTCTCTCTCTCTCTAACCAATTCAACTGTTATCTTTTTTTTTTCTTTGTTAATCTGAGAAGAGGATGAGAATGACTCTACTTCAGAGTTTGATCATTAATTATTAGACTCTGGTTCCTTTGAGGAGAAAAACTGATGACAGCTAATTAAGGATGAAGTGATGTATATGCTCCCTCTCCCTCTCTCTCTGCACTCCCCCCTTTCCTCCTCTCTGCCCCCCCCAACCCCCCTCCCTGCCCAACTGCCAAATCATATGCTGAAGCTATAGTCTGTAAATATCCACAGCCAATGTGTGAACAACTGCAGCAGCCATTGTGTTTACAACATGGTCCGCTGATCTTTCAGTAGAGCGGTGCTCTCTAATATGAAGCCTCTTTCCCATTTAGTTTAATTCTGAGTGACTGCGATGATATGAGACGCTGAGCTGTGATTTCCTTTATTTTCCCCTCTCATTAACAAATCCACAAAGAATATAAGTGCCGAGCCAAGACCGACTTCCCTGCGCTCAATCTGCTTCCTGCTGAAGTAAATTCTCTGTTGGGGTTTATATTCATCTGTGGAATGAAACACCAGAGATTACAGTTACCAGCAACTGTTTATCCAACAGTGTTGTCTGGTCATTGAAGTGTTTTAAGAGTTGTTTAAACCTCTTCTGAACATCATGATATTCAGGCCGCCTGGATTTATTTTGATTTTGTGGCTTTAGAATTAGATAAATTTCACTTTTTGATATCTGGCAGTTATTCATCTCCAATTCTCTTCCCAATTTTTGGTTTTAAATTTAATGAAGTATCTTTTTAATTATGAACAACCTGAAATGTCTTGAGGAAAATAAGTGCAATTTCAACAATATTATGCCTAAGTTAACCATCTACACATGTGCATAACAACTTCTTACAGATCACAGTGGACCTATACAAAGGCACAACAATGTTAGTCACAGGTATCTGGAACTGAAAACTATAGTATTTCACATTATTGTTATTATTGTTAGAAATTTTCACAAATTTATCCTGTGGGCCGGATTGGACCCTCCGATGGGCCAGTTCTGGCCCATGGGCCGTATGTTTGACACCCCTGGGTTAAGAGTTGCATGGGGTTTGTTGATTCCTCCTACTTTAACCAGGATTGACGGTGATGAATAGATATGAAACTCATTAATATTATCATCTACTGTATTGGCTAATTATTAATCCTTATTTTACACTTTATTTATATGGGGGCGGGGGGAAGTAAATGCAGTATGATGGACACCAAGAGACCTACAACACCAAAGAAGAAAAGAACTATGTCATGTTATCAGTTTACAGACTCACTGCCACAGTTTAACCCAAAAATAACAGCTTTAAAAATGATATTTGACGGATCACTGATGTATAGAAGAGCCTCTTTAATCACTCTGCACTTGTACAAGTTTAGTGAAGTGTGTGAGGAGTGTGTAACTACAGGTCCAGCAAGTTCAACAGTGATGCTGTAATGTGATTAAAAAGACAGTAAAGAGGTCATCAAACATCTGCTCATGATCTGTAGGATTCTTGTGAAACAATGCAACGAGAACAAAAGAGGTGAGTCAGCTGGAAGTCATCAGAGAACGAGTCTTCAGTCTTTGGTAAAATGTCTCTCAAAGTGGGAGCTGAGGTCAACGTTGCGGTGAGGTCACTGTCATAGTGAGGTCACCGTCGCGGTGAGGTCACCGTCGTGGTGAGGTCACAAACAACGCTTGTATCAGTTGTGTCCATTCAGCTGTGAAGTGACTAACGGGTAAATCATCGTGTGTTGCTTTTCTTCCTCTGCCCTCAGTGACAGTGATGATGATGATGTCTTTATGACATGTCCCTCGCCAGGAGGAAGGAAGGAAGGAAGGAAGGAAGAGAGGGAGCCAAAGAGTGGTGGTTGGAAAGAGAGAGCGAGAGGGCTGGAGTGAGGTGTTATTTTTGGATTTTGTGGGTGGAAATTGTGGCACACTGACCACATTTGGATCATAGCTGCTGCCAAACAGCAGATATTAAATTAGAAATAGTCTCTTTTCCCTAAGAGGTAAGAGAACACATATTTCTATACACGTGGAATACTTTTTGAACAAAAATGACATTTTCCCCGTTTGTCCTGCCGAAAAAAACCTCCCCCTCCTGTGCCGCCATACCCCGGCTCGCCAGAACCTCTCTCTGCTGAATCTGAGGCAATTCCAGCAATAGTAACACCAGTGGAGGAAATCATTCGTGCCTGCAGGCGAGTCATTACAGAAGCAGAGTGTGAGATTGCAGTGACAAAACTCTGTCTCTGGCCTCACGACCAGCCAGAGACCAGCACGCTCCTCCACACCCATTACTCCACACAGCTCCTCCACTTCTGCTGCCTGCTCCTTTTCTCTCTTTTGCCCTCGACATCTCTGAAATTTAAAATATTTACATCCCCACCCCTTTTTGCACACTCCTCTCTCTGTATACGTCTCAAAAACCTCGTGAAGAATCATCCTGATATCGTTTATGATGTGTGTGTGTGTCGTGTAAACAGGAAGCAGATTTTGTATAGCACAAAATTACAATGGTGAAAAATGTGCATGGATTTCTTTCAGTTCAAAGACTGATAAGAACCAATCAGACGGTCTTCAGTCCTGACTTAGATGCAGCGACATGACGGTTTGGTGACTGGCAGATCCAGAGTCCTGTTTGTGGTTAGGTTTTCGGGCTCGGTCATACTTTCCACGTTCACATATCTTCATGTGCACAGGTGTGTTCATATTTAACGGGGGTCCAGGTCAGTCTATCGTTCCGTGGATGCGTACTCTATCGTACATTCTATCGTACATTCCATTCCAATTGTGGCGACTTCACACCAGGAGTTCGTCCTCATTTGTGTGTCCTCTGTACGCGTAAAGGTCCCTACGTAGACGTCCTCGTATAACCCTTAAGCAGGTTTCTATGATTACTGTCCTCTTCACTCCACCAACTGGATATGAAAGTGTGGGCCTATAGAAAGAGCATGTGCAGTCGGCCCGCGCTGTTCTGTGTGGACGGTGTAAGGTTCCACGTGGATCACCGTGCTGTGTCTCAGGCTTGTGTTGCGGCTGAGAGCAGTACTGTCAGTGCTGTGTCAGCGACACGTCGCGTAACACTGTATCTGTGCAACGAACGGCAACATTGACACAGCAGACAACAATGGCTGGTTGCTGGTTTCTTCTTCTCTTTCTTCATCTTGGGTGCATTCACACCAGCCCTTCTTAACCCAACCTTAGTCAGTCTCCTTGGAAAGTCCGGCTTGTTGGGGGAGGTGTGAATGTGCAACTGAACTCTGATGCGCATCAAAGAATGATGTTGCAACCCCCAATTGAGTCCCTAATCAAGTCAAGTGGACTGTTAGGTGTGAAAACGTACTGATGGCGTATTTCCACCTGCTCTACTTGCCCCGCCACGGCACAGTTAAGGTTGCATCTCCACTACAATAAAAAGTACCTACTCAACGTGGGCGGAGGCAGCAGTCTGACCAGTCATCGCATAGTACCTACCTGGTACCAGGTACTATGCTAGTGGAAACGCTACTTAAACCGTGCCGTGGCGAGGCGAGTAGAGCCGGTGGAAATACGCCATTAGTGGTTGAGTGCTATTTGAAATTGCCTACCATTTGGTACCCCAAGGGAAGGGTGCCAAAAAATGGAAGAGTAGGGGCTGGTTATTTTGGTACCATTCCTAATGGGAACACAAAGACAAATATGTTACAAATACTGTACCAAACCAAGCCGTTTGAGTACAGTATTGTAGAAACACGGCTTTAATGGACCTCTGCAGACACTTAGGTGGCAAGAGCACATTGTTTGAGGCTTGAGTTCATTGTTAATCAACCACATTGTGTCTGAAGTTGCTGTGAACCTTTCAGTCGTCGATCTTTCCCCGACCATAATCTAATCACACGTGCTACAAGTAAAAAACAAAGTTTTATATCACTGTCACAACAAGCAAATTCTGTAAGATCCATTGCTGTGTTGGAAAACAGTCAGGTTATCCATCCATCCATCCATTATCCATCCATCCATCCATCCACAAAATAAAACGTGATTACTGTTCAAAGTGAATATACAACGATGTCATTGGAGATGAGCAGTAAAAGCAGTTAATTATAGATCGTCTTAAATTAGGTTTATTGTTACTTTTATTGTCTCCCTCCCATTAGAGAAAACTGTGTTGGCTTAAGAAACATCTTAATGACACTTGTTACACAAGAACACAAACACTGACAACACTGTATCGCAAAGTGAGAAGTTTGACAGGTTTTTCTTCAAATATTTGTATCGTGATATTCGATAAAATACTCTATAATGATAATAATGTTTGATTGTGCCTTTGGAAGTCAGTAAAAAAAAAAAAGCAGACGGGACTTTTAAGGAAGTTGTAAATCCAGATGATTAGATTTTATTTTGTAATTATTTGCTCCGCCAATTTCTTTTTTTTTTTGCAAAGAAAATGTCTAAGTAATAAAGGCTGTTGGCTGTTTTTGCCCCCGCTGACCAGGAGGTGTCAGCTCTGCGTTGGGCAGCGGTCGGCAGTTACGCACAAACACACACACACACACACACATGTTAACATGTACAAATCTGGGCTGTGCGGCTCACTGGTGTCCAGCTGCTCCTGTCTACACTGCTACAGCATGTAATTCACCCTCACACACACTGGCAGCTGGGACCTGAGAGGGGCCCCACCCCACCCCACCCCACCCCAACACACACACACCTAAAATTACCAAATTAAAAAAAAAAAAAAAAGGAAAATAAATAAAAAAGTGGACGCAGAAATCAGAGTTGTGGGTGACAGACGCACAGACACACACAAAGAGGGATGGTATTGTTTTTTTTTAAGTGGCCTAATCACGGGACCTCCCCTTCAAAGGGAGGACTGGCGGTGTGTGTGTGTGTGTGTGTGTGTGTGTGTGTGTTTTTAGGGGGGCTTGGTGTGTTACACATGGACAGACTGAGTCCAAGTTCCCCTGCAATTATCAACTTACCCATCCTGCCCCTCCTCCTCGTCCCCTGAGAGACCCAAGCTGCTGTACCCATCAACAACTCATTCAGGCCTTAACAAAGCAGCACCACGCCTACACCCCCTCCAACACCACCACCCCCCCCACCCCCATCACCCCCAACACGCACACACATTTTACAACTGCAGCCCGGTCCATGCTGACTAAGTAGATTTGTTCCTGATTTAAAAGCACAGAGAAATGGGACATGTCTCATTTCTTTAAGCCTCTTCAGGTGCAGTGCTTTGAAGGTTTAGTTCAGTGACCCTGTTTCTTCCCGGTGCCCCTTTTATTCTCCGATTGTAAATAAATAGATAAATAAATGAATGAATAAATAAATACATTTATTAATACATAAATAAATAAATAAATTACAACCCCTTTCATTGATGAAATACTTGGAAATTAAACATGTGGAGGATTGGATTATTGGAGTATATGTAGAAGAATGAAGGGACCATGTATGGTTCCTTGCCCCCTCTATGGTCAGATATACAAGAAAAACACAAATACAGTGAAAGGAATATTATTTTACAACCTTGTTTCCCTGCTCTGACACACATGAGTGATTTCATCATCTGACCATAATTAGTTTCTGGGATATAATGTAACCATAGATGCAGGAGAAGAAGACTGAGCCACACGACTGTAGTGTTTTTGGATGCTTCGGAAGTGTTTTTGGATTCCTGTGGAAGTTACCAGGGTTAAAGCTGTAAACTGCCTTTTGCTTTTAACACTTTTGACAACACAAAGAAAACAAGAGTTTATCGATTTCATAGATTTTATTTAGATTTTACCCTGACCAGGCAGACTTTTTTTTTCCGGAAATTAAAAATGTTTGTTATATTTCCACATCTTCTCTCATTCACAAACGTTTTTGTATATATTCACATTGAAATATTTCAGAAAATACTTTATTCGAATGAAGCCGTTTAATTAGAATCCCCGGGGGGAAGTTGCTTAATTTTTAAAACATTTTTTGATGTTAGTGCTGTTTTACCTTTAGTAGACTCTTGTGTAAGAGGAGCAATTTAGTGTTAAGTCCTGTGTGTGTGTGTGTGTGTGTGTGTGTGTGTGTGTGTATACTGCTGCTCATACTGAACATGCCCTGAAGCAATCATTTCACCTCCGGCACGCTTAATGTGTAACGCATGCTGTGTGAGTGTGTGTGTGAACAATATATTCATTTATGCTCGCTCTCTCTCTGGCTCGTGTGTGTGTGTGTGTGTGTGTGTGTGTGTGTGTGTGTGTTTGTTCTGTAAACCCTCAGTAATAAGGTTGGCCATGGTGCATCAGAGATAAGGCATTAGGCTGTTGACCTCTGACCTCCACCCCTGTTTAATACAGAGCGCCGTTCACTAACACCCAGGAGAAGCCATGTGTTTAAGAGGTGCAAACTGCTTAATGAAATCTGTGTGTGTGTGTGTGTGTGTGTGTGCACAGACTGATCCAGGTTTATTAGTAAGCAGCTGTATTTTAAGTGTTGTCTTGCTTTTCACTGCCGTTTCCTGGATATTATATCAACTAAACTGAAGGAAAAAAAAAAAAACCTCTTAGAGGAAAATACACGTTGGAATTGTCAGTGAATGAAGCAAAGACACTTTATTAACAGTGGCACCAGTGTGTGCATGGCAGGTGTACAAGGCTCATACAGTATATAAGATCAGGGTTTGTATCCACATTCACATGTGGATGGTTTTTATGAAACAAAAGCTCCTGGCAGATTAAAGGAGATATAATTGAGAAATGTATTATAAGATGGAAGCATGTTAAACTCACATACTATGGAATTAGATATGTGTGAAATATTTCAAACAACACTTTTTAAGACGCAAACACTTAAAATATAGATTTAATCATTTAAAAGTGTTGGTTTGCGATTCTGACCAAGGGGCGGGGCCTTAGGAAGCTGCCTGCTTATTGGCTACTGAGTTTTGGAGTGACAGCTCAACGCACTTACACAACAATGGGAATAGAATCGGAAAAAAAAAATTCTATGTGCATTAAGGCAGTTTATGTTTCATAAGATAACAGATAACATACTGTTTCCTCCTTTGTTAAGCGTACGGGTCGACGTCGCTAATGCCTTTGGGATGTTACTCTGCTCACAGAGCTGTAGCTGACGCAGCTCCTGCCATCCAGCCAATACACAAACCCCGAGGTGGAAACGGATCAGGGTTTAATGTCCCAAAACCATGTCGTGGTGAGGCTGAACTGCTCTGTGTGATGGAAAAGCACCTTTGGTTTGAAAAATGCAACTTAAATGCCACTAAATCCTTACACAACTGCTCCTGTCGCCTCACATGGTGCTGCTGTGAACTATATCCATGAAAAAGTTTAACGCTGAGTCACTGTTTAATACGGCAACATTTGATATTTTTGGTAACACTTGACAATAAGT
Source organism: Solea solea (assembly GCF_958295425.1). Classification (NCBI taxonomy): domain Eukaryota; kingdom Metazoa; phylum Chordata; class Actinopteri; order Pleuronectiformes; family Soleidae; genus Solea; species Solea solea. The sequence continues at coordinate 24,309,162 of NC_081143.1, forward strand.
AATAATTAATATCAGTAAATGCTGTAATTCATGTTTTAACTTAACATTTAACACAGTGATTTTGGTGAATTAAGGTACTAAATGATATATTATTCAAGGGTTCATAAAGCTACTGCTAATAAATGACTGTTAAGTGTTCATGGGAGTACTGAATAAGCATTACGTCATTATAATTAAGCATTTATTAACCACTGTTAACCCTTATTAATGCTCCAACCACACAGATAATAAACATTTGTTTAGGGGCATTAATTAAGGGTAATAATGGTTAACCAAAGTCTGTACTCATGTACATTTATGAAGTCAATCACATTACAAGGAACATTAAAGTATGCTTAAGTAATGATTATTGAGTGCTATTAATGTGTCACCTAAGAGAAACTTAATGTTCAACTTTACAGACACAGAAGCTTTTAATCAACTTTTTAACGTCATTGTTAATTGTCATTACTGACATTAACAGCAGCTTCATATACCCACTGAACAATAACAACAATACTACTACTAATAATAATAACCTGAATAAAACAAATGAATTGTAAGTTAATGGTGATAACGTCAACATTTTTTTAATATCTTATCTTAAATAAACCATCCCTTAATGAGTGTGTGTGGTGTGTTTGTTAGTGAAAGGCATGAGTGACTGTTAGATGTCGGGATCACAGTGACACAGACGGAGAGTGACAGATCAGTGGAAGCTGTTTGATGCAGGTGGTGGTGGTGGTGGTGTGTGTGTGTGTGTGTGTGTGGGGGGGAGTCTTTACCCGTACAGAAAAATGAACTGTTCTCAGCTGTCTCCTTTGCTTTTTATCCACTTAGAAGAGTCAGTGAAGCCACTGGTCCGTCCCTCCCTCCATCCTCCACCGTCTCACACTCCACCTTTAAATTATATCTCCTCCATCCTCTCTTTCCGTATATACTCCTCAGTGTTATCTCCTGCTCTACTGTTATCCTCCTCCTCCTCCTCCTCCTCCTCCTCCTCCTCTTCTGTCTTACTTTCCCTCTTTCATTTGTTCTCCACTCTTTCGTTCCCTCTCCTCACTTTGAGCGAAATAGATTTTCAATTACGAGCTGAGTGCCTGGAAGCTTCTATATTTTCCAACCTGACCCCAATACAGCTGAAGTGACACCCCACACACATACACACACACACTCACACACACACACACTGATACACTTCCGCCTCCACTTACAGCCCTAATGGAGTGGAGGAGAGGGCTGGAGAATGTCTTCCATGTCCTGAATGAACCTGGTAAACTATCCGAGAAGACACACTAAACTCTGCACAACACGCTGCACCTGTGAAGATAACAAAGGCAGACTTCATTTACCGTAAAAGGAATTATTTTAGGGGGGGGGGGATGTCACAGTTGTGCTAATAGTGCATGCATTTGTTTTTACATATTTTTTATATTACGCATTTGTATTTTTATGCTTTATCCTGCAAGTCTGCGAGTCACTGTGGCACAAATTTCCCCCCGAGGGGGAGAATAACACTGTAATCTGGAAAAGCTCTGACAATTTCACATAGTAATTTGGAGGAAAGTCAATAAAATAAAAACAACAACTCGCAATTTATTGTGTGCACTGAGTGACAGCAGCAGCGGCAGCAACAGAGAGAGAGAGAGAGAGAAAGTGCACGCTTGGACAGAATTAATGCTCGATTATGTGTTTTCTGTGTCGTCACGTTTATCTTACGTTTAGCTTTAAGGGTTCTTTAAGGACTGGAATGTAGAAGCAACTGCATTAAAGTGCATTAACACAGGTCAGTTTGAGATGGAAGATGACTTAAGGAAAGAGGGTCGAAATAAGCAGAAGAAAATACAGTCAAAAAATAAATAAATACATTAACCAGAACCCACAGAAACTGGCTTGTAGGTTTCATTAAGTCACTGTATCAGTGTTTCTTTAACACCACATGTGCCATTAAAACAAATCATTACACTATGATCATAATTTAATATTAATGTTACTGTAACTATAAATGTGTGCATATATATGTATATATTTATACTGTACTAATTTGAGTGTTATGCAATTTTCTTAAGGTTCTAATCAAATGATTCATTGTCTTTATTTTAAAATTTAGTAACACATCAGATTCCAAAATATTTATCAGCATGTATACTTTTATGGCCGTATATAATCTAATAATGTACAAGCAGATTGGGATTTTACATGTAAAATTGATCCAATAGATAATTATTAATATAATAATAATAATAATAATATTAATAAAAACACGTTGTTTATAACATATCCATCTATTGGAGACGAATGGGGAAAAAATACTTTAATAAACATTAATTTAACAGCTACACTGTTCTCGTCGGTAATTACAACCACACAGTGTGCTACGTGTATTTAATTAATGTTAATTAGAAAAAAAGCTAAATGGAGGAATCTTAGTGAAATTGCTATCTTATATTATTATTATATTAGATGTTAATTTCATATGTCAGTTTTTTTTCAACAAAAGCCTGACAAAGAATACAATTTAGTTCGTGTGTGTGTGTGTGCACGTGTCCAGGTATTACTAATGCTGTGGGGACCTAAACCTGTTTACACAGTCACATTATGGGGACCTGTCTTCCTTGTGGGGACAAAAAGCAAGTCCCCATAACGTAAATTACGCCATTTTAAGGTTAGGCTGAGGTTAGGGTCAGGGTTATTGTTAAGGTTAGAGTAAGTCTCCAGGAAATGAATGTAAGTCAATGCAATGTCCCGTCAAGTCATGAATGTCGAATGTGTGTGTGTGTGCACGTGCGTGTGTGTGCGCTGTGCGTGTGTGTGCGCGCATGAATGTGTGTGTGTGTGTGCCCGAGGCCTCTTCATCTCATCAGTAGAAATCTATTCTGCTCAGACTCATCCAATAAGGTGGGTAATGATACTCCACTCTAATATTGGGACCATCCAAATTGAACACATTTAAACTTTAATGCAAGTCAAGTCCTGGGGAGAACATAATCTGCTCCACTCTGTGCACTGTGTGTATATGTGTGTGTGTGTGTGTCAATCCATCTGCTTCCCTATAATGTAAAGCAATTTAAGTTGTTGTTTTTTTTCCCCGGCTAATGAATTTACGTGGGATTAGTTTTAAGGGAAGAAGGTGAGAGGTGAGTCAGGGACATGTGTGGAGTGCTGGAGAAGAGAGGCTGTTGATGAAGCAACAGTGTTTCTGTGTTTAGAGGATCCTGCTGAGAGGTGCTCTCCTCAATGACTAAAACACATTGCACACATTTCAGAACCTCACCGCTCGTCATTAACACAGGGAAAGTTCACGCGCTCTCTTGCTTTATTTCAGGCCTTACATAGTGTGCGTTAATAAATAATCTAAGCCTTATTACAGAGTACAGAGTGAGATTTACAGCTGTTTACAGTAAACATTTATTTAAAAAAGAAGAAAGAGAGCTTTTTCACATGAATACACCTAATACTACTACTTCTGGTACTTCTTAATTGTACTATTTTGAGTACCGGCACTTTTCATGATCTGTCTAATTCATTCCAATGTGACGGTAACCTGTTCTCGCGAGAGCCTAGTGTTTGTTTCTAGTGTTTAGACCAGTGGTTCTCAACCTTTTTTATACCAAGTATAAAAACTTGGTATAAAAAGGTGGTACACCTGAGAAAATACTGAACTCTTGAAGTAACACCATTATCACCAATGTTAGAATACAGTGTTGTAATTAGGCCGAGCAAAGTCAGCTATGGACGTTTCACAGGAGGCAGATTTCTTATCTCATCATCATCCTATAATCTAAATAATTTCTTGGAGTCAAATTACTGATATCCATCCTTGCAAGAGAGCGGGCATCAATAATTAAGACTATTGTCTGAATATATTATTGCCAACCTGATTAAAGAAAGACAAACTTAGGGATGATCAGATTAGGACATGTGTATGTATCTAGTCAAACTTTCATGTCTAATAAGAGTTTTCACAGCATGAATTTGGATACTTATCGGAGAATGCTCTGTCATGTGTAAACAGGACTATAAACAGAATACTCTATTAGCAACTCATGTAAACAAATCACAATAAGGTCAGTGTTTGGAATATTGCTGTCCATGTATATGTATGGATTTTCAATTGATCCAGGGCTGCAACTAACAATTATTTTCACAATCGATGGGGTATTGATTAATCGAGTCCATGTTTGGTCCATAAAATGTCGTTTTGAAAATTATTCAGTTTAAATAAAAAATTGTAATTGTTCTTGTTTAACAATAATGTTCAGTCAAAGCCAAGGACACAAAATATGTGTGACTTTGTGCTTAAAGTTTTAAACATGGTTAGAAATGTTGGATAATCTAAATATGCAAGTTAGCAAAATGTGTAACATAAGTTCTGTGTTTAGTCATTTTAATATGGATTAAATATTTAAATTACTAACATCTTCTGGTTAATTATTGAATTAATGATTTAGTTATACTGACTTTATCTCCATTATGACTGATTTAATGTTGTTACAGTTTTCATCTAAATTACAAAGAGTGTCACTCATTCTTTATCTTTGGTTATTAGCCGATGTAAGTGTACCAACGCGGTAAGTATGATACAAAAATATCACATTATTGTGTTTATTGGTTATAAAATAACTATTAACTGTGCAGTTTTAATAACTGCAGTCAATGTGTAACAGTTCTAATGTTCTTTGGACATTTATCGCTAACGTAATCAGCTAATGTTAGCATGCTAAACTACGATAGCGAACATTAGCAGTAAACGCTGTTAAATGAGCTTCTTTTTTTTTTGCACAATTTCCCAAACAGAATCATGACGTATAACACACAGGAATTCCTTTGACATCAGTGTTGAGTGTTGTTGACATTGAAGTTACACCCTAGCATGTACACAACATGCTAGTGTGCAAAGCTTAGCGTTAGCTCACTGCCTCACACAGCTGCTAACCTCAACTGGAACTGTTTTTGTTTTGACTTTTTAAATTAAAAAGTATGGTACACGTTAATTGCTGTGCGTAAACAATGACAAATAACTGAAATGTTTGACACAAGTTAAATTATTTTTTTAATTCGTCATTAGTGGGGGTTTTTTGTGGCAGTAATTTCTCTTCTCATGTCTTATCAACTTATATAGTGTTCTTGATCATATAAATGCTGTGATATGTTTTGGACACTCAGTATTTTTAACAAAAATATGTTTTTTTGTGTGCTGTCATGTGGGCCAATGAATGTTGGCTGTGAATAATTATCCAAATTGCTCAGTAATAATAATAATAATAATAATAATAATACTAATGGAAAAACACAGCTTTTGATTTAATTTAAAAAAGTTACATAGGAGCAGCGTTTATAAATATTTGAGTCTACTCCTAATCTCAGTTCATAATTACATTTTTGCGTGTATCCCAAATCTTGCATGTGTTTGTTTTTGGAGGTGAGTGTTGTAATTGGTTATTTATCCAGACACGACGAGGGCTCTTCCTTTTCTGTTTATGTGCAGCTTAAATGTCCACATCCACAAACTGAAATGTGTGCATGTGTGCGGAGTTTTAGCAGTAATCCATGAAGAATCGTCTTTTCCTCCGTTTCCTCTTCCTCCCAGGATGTCAGGGTCACATCAAAGAGAAAAGCGGCAACCTCTGACCCCGTGACCCCAGTTTAGCAGCTTTATGAACGAGTAGGGTGAGAATCCATTAGCTACAGCGACCGTCATCAACAACCACGGTGACAATGATGAAGCTGGAGCCAAAACATTAACACAACACATTTGAAATCACTCAAACAGTAGCAAAACAAACAATGTTGATATCACAGTAATTACCACTGAGGACAGGTAAAGGAAAAACAAACCTTCTTTATACAATCAACATGTGGTTATTCACGATATTAAGTCCCAGAATCAAACTAAATTAAATGATTTTACTCAGACAACACCGTTTCTAACATTTTCAGTGACACTATTTGTTTTTTGATTGAAAACACACTGAGATTCAGATCCCTGTTTTCATAACAAATGAAAAGTTAGGGGGCAAACTTGATTAGTGCTTAAATGCTGAGTGGCGTGTGTCTGTGTTTGCACGGTGTGTGTGTGTGTGGGTGCATTTGTGCTTGTAAATGGGGCCAACCTGCATTTAAATCAGCCCTCGGCATTGCTCCTGTTATTTTTTTGGTCCCTTTCACAATGAGTAACTTATCTAAACCATTCACTGTTCAATGCTCAACTTCAATTGCCTATTTATCCATTTTGGCTTTGTGTG